>NW_019397969.1:3966-32341 GCF_000591075.1 Eurytemora carolleeae
CCCCCCCTCTCCACCCTCCCAACTTACAGCAAAACCCCTATCCCGTACCCCCCTCCCCCTTCCATATATGTTGGCCCATTCACAACAAATAATTCTAAAGCAGGAACTAATTTTCGTTTAAGACTAATCTTGGCAGAGTGTTGAGATGTTTCCCAACCAATATAGTGTTGAGATATATCAGGGGGAAATATATATCTTATCTTATCTTATTAGTAATCTATGTTTGTTTGTATGTTTGTATGTCCATTCAGAACTCAGTAACCCCTTGACCGATTTGCCTCACATCGGGGAACTTCACAAGATTAGCTCGGTTTACAAATTCTAAATTGAAGGGTGCGTAAGAAAGATGAATCCTTTTACTATTTAGTGCTAAATGGGTCTTTTTCTCTGATTCGATAATCCAATTTGAGAGAAAAAAAACTGATGTAGTGAATGTCTGTGAGCACAATCTCTATTGGTTCTCCATATATGTTTTTAATCTATTCCGATGGGTTAGTACGAAGCAAAATTCTTTCCTCATAATAAACTATTGCTATTGTTATTGAGAACATTACTTTTCTTGGTAATACTTCTCTTTGAAATTTATCGAGCAAAGTGTTGAAACTTGATAATATACCAGTGCAACTTTTTTTTAAATTGCATGAGAAGGTTGAAAACAAATACATGATTCATTATTGTGTTCAAACTTTAATTAGCCATTAGAAACACTTTCAAATTTAATATTTTATTTTATCTTCCCATGAAAAAGTTGAGCTCAGATGTGGTTTGTTCCTTGCAAATTTGAAGTTAAAGTTAAATCCATGCCAAACCTTTTTGTATTAATGCAAATTCACCAACAGTTTTTTTTGCAGGGAAATGCGTGACATTTTTAGCATATTTTAAGCTAGTTCAAATTAGAATATTACAAACTATGTAGAATGGGTAAACCGGCCGTACTGCAAAAAAGTACTTTAATTTATCCCCCAGCAGTGTATTCTCTTTTCAAATCAAAACGATATATAATTTCTTCCTAAATTCATAAGATGATACACGTTTATCCTGTTACCTCTAGAAATGTTAAATGACTCTGTCTTAACCCTATTCAGGCTGACGTCTGGTTTACCAAAAATAGTCTGTGGGGGGTTCAAGTGACCCCCCCCCCCCCCCTGTTTCCTTATTTCTTAAATCTATCACATTTAATGCACTTTTGGAAAGCACTGCTTTAATAATCTTCCAAAACAGTTGCAAATTTGCAAAAAAAGTGGCAAAGAAAAAGTGCACGAAATATGAGATAATTTATACATTTTTGAGAAGCCATTACCACGCCAAATTCAAATCTGCAAAAATGTTTGCAAAATTTTCAAAAATAAAATATTTATTTAAGGAAAACTGAAAACTGTCTTTAAAATCATCTGTGCAAAAAATGAGCAAAATTTTTTCGCAAAAATTGTGCAAAATTTGCAAAATCCAATGACCGGAAGTAGGTAAAATAAGGCATTAAGGCAAGGCAATATGACTGAGGACTCAGGAAGTAGGTATACTGTTTAGAGCATATAACTAAGGGGCCGGGCACTGCCATAATTTACTTCGAAAGGCCAAACTGTTGTCAAACATTTTAGATTTTTAAAATAGTGTACATCGATAACAGGGAAGATATGAGGTTACGAAAACATATTATTAATAACAAAAATGATCGAAAATATATATCTCATCTGGGAGAGAGTCGTTACCTTGTCTAGCCGCAGTCTAGCTAGATATATCCCTTTTCTAGCCGCAGTCTAGCTAGATATATACCTTGTCTAGCCGCAGTCAAGCTAGATATATCCCTTTTCTAACCACAATCTAGCTAGATATATACCTTTTCTAGCCGCAGTCTAGCTAGATATATACCTTGTCCAGCCGAAGTCTAGCTAGAAATATCCCTTTTCTAGCCACAATCTAGCTAGATATATACCTTTTCTAGCCGCAGTCTAGCTAGATGTATACCTTGTCTAGCCGCAGTCTAGCTAGATATATCCCTTTTCTAGCAACAGTCTAGCTAGATATATCCCTTTTCTAGCCACAGTCTAGCTAGATATATACCTTTTCTAACCACAGTCTAGCTAGATATATACCTTGTCCAGCCGCAGTCTAGCTAGATATATCCCTTTTCTAGCCACAATCTAGCTAGATATATACCTTTTCTATCCGCAGTCTAACTAGATATTTATCTTTTCTAACCACAGTCTAGCTAGATATATGCCTTTTCTAGACACAGTCTAGCTAGGTATATACCTTTCCTAGCCGCGCGCAGTCTAACTAGTTATATACCTTTTCTAGTCGCAGTCTAGCTAGATATATACCTTTTCTAGCCACAATCTAGCTAGATAGTAGATATATATTTTTCCTAGCCGTTTCATATGATTTGTCGAAAATAAGATTATGAATGAAAGTGTAGAGTTCAAGTGAATATTAGATTACAGACCATCTCCTGATCTCTACAGTTGCATTTATTGGAATTTGGCTTAATTGCACATTCTTGATGTAGGGTAGAGGGGGGGGGGGGGGGGAAAAAAACCCCCCCCCCCCCCCAGTAGGAATAGGGTTAAACTTAATTGACTTTTGTTTTTACAATTGTCTTTACAAACTTTGTTGAAAGGACAACGTTAAATATTTAACTTTGAAAACTTGAGTGAAAAAAGTTTTTGTGTGCATAGGATTATTTGAATTATTCAACATTGATAGAACAACAGTACAGTACAGTAATAAAATAGAGTGGAATTAACAAAAAATGTTGCATTATTTCAACTCTGTCTATATTTCTTAACTGTGATTATATACAATATTTAAAGTTGGTTCTAGTAACGTCACTTAATCAAATGTTGTTTGATCAAATGATATTGTATAAAGTTTAAATGTGTCGCCATGCTTAACCCTATTCCGAATGATGTATTGTTTACTCAAAATAGAGGGGATGGGGGGAGGGGGTCACAGTCCCTTGACTTTAGCAAATTTAAATATGCAAAAATATTTGCAACATTTTTAAATCCTAATGCATTTCAGGAAAACTAAAATTGTGCAAACCATTTTATAGCGTTTTAAAGGAAATTGTGCAATCTGCTTACTTTTCAAACTCCAAAGAGCTATAAAATGTTGAAATCCAATGGTTGGAAGAAGGGTAGATATAGATTTAGTCTGGCAAAGGTGAAGTAATGAATTCAGGTAGTATACCTTAGGAATCAAACCAAAGGTATAAAAGCCCTGCTTATATAGCCTCAGGTGAGTGGCATGTATTTTTTTTTATAAAAGTAATACAGATTTAAACAGCCTCAGACCAATACTTTTTGAGTTATCTCCAAAAGAACGTGAGAATAGGATTAAAAATTTTAATATTTCCCAGCTTGTTTTATTAATGTTATAAATGTATTCACAAAATTCACACATTTTCACAAAAAATATATCTAATCTAATTATAATCTAAAACATTTTTAAATCCTTCAGTATTTTCCCAAACTTAGAATTCCTTCTAAAATGCGAATAGATGACAAAGACAAATATTTCATTTTCCAATTTTACTTACTTTGTAATTGAAAGTACTGCCAAACTATATTGTTGCCATTTATAATTTGAAAATAATTTCATAAATCCAAAAAAAACGTTTCATATTAAAATTTTAGATTTAAAAGAGCTTGAAGAGCACACTCACTTTTTTACTCAACCTTCCTGCCTTCCTACCTTCCTACCTTCCTACTTTCCTACCTTCCTACCTTCCTACCTTCCTACCTTCCTACCTTCCTACCTTCCTACCTTCCTACCTTAATACCTTAATACCTTAATACCATTCATAACTTCCTACCTTCCTACCTTCCTACCTTCCTACCTTCCAACCTTCTATCTTCCTACCTTTCTACCTTCCTACCTTCCTACCTTCCTACCTTCCTACCTTCCTACCTTAATACCTTAATACCTTAATACCATTCATAACTTCCTACCTTCCTACCTTCCTACCTTCCTACCTTCCAACCTTCTATCTTCCTACCTTTCTACCTTCCTACCTTCCTACCTTCCTACCTTCATACCTTATATTTGCTTTTGTTACCACATAAGAATGAATCTAGGGAATCCTCTTCATGGTTTCTTTAAGATCTAGAAAATTCTATTTAAGGTTTCTCTTAGTTATACAGATTTGAGATGGTTGAAACAAGGAGAGGAACGTGAGGAGAATATAGGATGGGTTAAGCTTATAGAGAACACTTTTTACAAGCTTTAAATTTAGGATTTAGTCAAGCTTTAAGGAAATTGATGTATTATGGAAAATTTGTTCGTTCGTTAACGGAGCTCACATGGATCCAGATTGCTATAAAAAGTTGCATAAATATTTTAGACCGGGTCGACTTTGAATTGTCTTAAAACATAGGCCTTTCTTGTAGCACTAGATATTTTGGAACTATTAATCACTATTTACAGCTCTAGTCCTAATCAGAAGTAATCGGAAACTGCTCAAACATTATTGTATGAGAGCTTTCAACCTTTGGATTAATGCGAATTTTGCTTTGCCAGCTAGTACAAATACGAACAGAGCCCAACATTTGTTTAGTGATCTTACGACCCAGGGAAAGGTCTATGTATGTATGCTCAGAACTGCAACTTTGTCTCCAAAAACTGTAGCTTTTTGTAAAATTTTTAAAATCAACTTGAAATTTTTTTTTAAATCCGGGATTTTTTTTTCGAAGAGAAGATGCTCACAGTTGACAAATAGAGCCATCAATTAACAGTTGAAATAGATGATAAGCTCGAGGCGTTTTAAAAGACTAATAATCATATATTTCTACAAACCTTTGTTACATTTTGTAATAATGACAATACACCATTTTAGGCTTGATCGCGGTTCAGCCGTTTTGAAGTTTATATCATATACATTTTAATAGAAGGTGGAGATTTATTTTGCTGTAATCTCCCGTTTTGTCTTAAATGGTCTAATATGTGCAATGTACAGTGTACAGTGCTTAAAAGTCGGCTCGGTTCTTGTATTGAACCAGAATTTACAGTCATTGGACACTATCAAAGAAACTGACAGAAATGTTGGTATAGATGTTCTAACAGTTTTTTTAGGCGGAAAGAGAAAAAAATTATAGAATTTCTGCAGGCTTTTGAAAACTTTGCAATATTTAAAGATCTGTAAAAAATTCTGCAGAAGCTTTTGTTGGGTTTTCACTTGATTTGCACAGTTTTCAGAAAATCTGTAAAACATTGCGAACGTGATGGGAATTCTTACTGCTTCAAATCAAAGACAATGTAGTGCAAAGACGTACTAACTATAATATCCAGGACAATATAGTGCAAAGACGCATTAACTATAATATCCAGGACAATATAGTGCAAAGACGTACTAACTATAATATCCAGGACAATATAGTGCAAAGACGTACTAACTATAATATCCAGGACAATATAGTGCAAAGACGTACTAACTATAATATCCAGGACAATATAGTGCAAAGACGTACTAACTATAATATCCAGGACAATATAGTGCAAAGACGTACTAACTATAATATCCAGGACAATATAGTGCAAAGACGTACTAACTATAATATCCAGGACAATATAGTGCAAAGACGTACTAACTATAATATCCAGGACAATATAGTGCAAAGACGTACTAACTATAATATCCAGGACAATATAGTGCAAAGACGTACTAACTATAATATCCAGGACAATATAGTGCAAAGACGTACTAACTATAATATCCAGGACAATATAGTGCAAAGACGTACTAACTATAATATCCAGGACAATATAGTGCAAAGACGTACTAACTATAATATCCAGGACAATATAGTGCAAAGACGTACTAACTATAATATCCAGGACAATATAGTGCAAAGACGTACTAACTATAATATCCAGGACAATATAGTGCAAAGACGTACTAACTATAATATCCAGGACAATATAGTGCAAAGACGTACTAACTATAATATCCAGGACAATATAGTGCAAAGACGTACTAACTATAATATCCAGGACAATATAGTGCAAAGACGTNAGAAAATTTACAGATAGTCGTCTTCGACTGTTTTAAAAGAAATTGGATAAAAAAATCAGAATTTGTGGCGAAAATTCTTTCCGACTTTATTTTAGATTTTTTCATACTTTTAGCTAGATTTTAGTCTTTAAGAGACTCATTTCAAAGCCTTTAGAGACGGGGGGGGGGCGTTCGTGGACCCACCCCCTCCCTTCCACCTAATAACTAGTTCTCCACTTTTCTTTGATCAAGTATTTTATTTGTTTCATTTTCTTTATTGTGTTTTTATAAGAAAAACTAAAAAAAACTATGATTAACTTATTGCTAAAAATATAAAAATAATATCAGATTACAATGATGAGAATGGGAAATAGAAAAAAGAACAAAATAAATATTTTTTCTTTGTTTTGTAATACCTTGTCAGTACACAATACACACTTTGACGTGTTCTAACGCCGCGGCCTTTGTCTTTACTCAACTAACTCGCTTATACAGTGATGTTTTAAATAAGCAGGAATGATATGAATTGATTAATAACATAAAAGTCGTCTTTAACCTTTAAAAAAAGCTTGCGGCATTCATCAAGTTACCTAGGTAACTTGATTTTAAAAATATGTATCCATACTAGCCTTATAGGGCGCTTTGCGCCCATCTTCTAAATTAATTGTGAACATGTTCTCTTTACGCGAATTATTTTTGTTTTGTTTTACGATGTACACAAAGAGAACATGTCCACAATTAATTTAGAAGATGGGCGCGAAGCGCCCTCTAAGGCTAGTATTTTAGAAAACAATAATCACAAATTAGCACTAATCCTGCGATTTTTAAAATGTGGTCTGCCAGTTTGTTGCTCTTAAAAATACCTGAGACATTAAGAATTTGGTTTAAAATTTATAAAATAAAACTATGAAAATATCTCATTCTATACGAAATTATTCATATCTCCGAAAATTTTAAAAGCACAAAAATAGTAGACCACATTTTGGAAATGGCAAGTCTCGGGCTATTATATTATTTTTGTGTTATAAAAATATATTGCTAAAACAGGTTACCTGTGTTGAATGCCGCAAACTATTTCTAAGGATCAAAGACGACTTTGAAGTTATCAATCAATTCATATAATTCCGGTATAGAGGAAGTGAGTCAAACTTTAATGAAACGCATAAAGTAACTTCCTGTATATATATTTCTTATAACTTATTACTAGAGGGTTCAGAACATGAGTCAATATCGAAATCACACGTGAAGAGTTTCAATACCATGCCCCGTATCCGTTCTATCTCATTCAGTTGAATCTTGTGGGATTTGTTTAATGCGGCCAGGCCTCGTCTTCCACACCGGCAATTAGAACATCACTGTACATTTTATTGTAGTCCTAGACATGTAATTTAAACTTATAGATTACTTTGTTTTTATTAATTAATAAGAATTAATTGGCATAATTATCACCCATTTTTACGTCTTTTTACGCAACCTTTGGATCACTTTTATTCGTTATTTTTTAGTATTTTATAATACACTTTTAAAATGTTGTTTATTTGTTCCCTTGGGCCTGTTTAATTTGCTAAACGTGGATTGTAAACTGTAAAGTCAAGATATTATCATAAAAGTGTAAATCAACTCTAACGTTTTTATTTCAAACATTTATGTTAGTTTAGTTTCTTACCCTTTCAAGTTAACCACACATATGAGATTTAAAGGAACTTAAAGACGTAATTTTAAACATTTTAGTATGATTGATTCACAATAGTACCATTTAAATCTCTAACTAGCAAAAATGAGGAGGATATTTTTGTTTTTACAGGTTTACCATTTTCTTCTTTGTCCCGGCTGCATAAAGCTGCATGCAGTTGCTAAAATAAAGTACAATTGGAAATTGTTGATTTTCAGAAAGAAAAACAAGAATATCATTTTGTCAATGCCATTAGTCGAAAGTTTAAAGGGTACTTAAATTGATTTAACAGTTCCTTAAAAAACCCAGTTTCAATAGGATTTTGAAACGTAATGAAATCGTTCAGCATTATGAAGAAATAATAAAAAAATACGAATTCTTTGAATTTTATAAAATTCCTGTAAATAGAAAATTTAAGTTTGGAGGAATTTTATATTTTACTTAATTCATACCAATTAATATTGCATTAACTTAAAGCAACAATATTTGAATACTGGTAATTCAGAGAACCAAGCATGGCGGCTTTACAAGTTTTCCAAGCTACAGATGGAGACAAATAAAAATAAGAAGTGCGCTGAAGTTTGCTCATCCTCTAGAAAAAGTCCTCCATGATATTTTTAAAGATAATTAAAAAAACAAGGCTGTTAGGGCGTTTCAAGCCCATCTTCTGTTCTAATTGTGAATATGTTCTTTTTTTATACATTGTAAAACAAAAACAAACAAAAAAATTCGCGGATTTTATAACAAACAATTTGAAGGAATTTCTAAATTTTCAAAAAATCGAATTTTGTTAGAGGCAAATTTTTGAAAATTCGATCATTAACATTAACCTTCCCTGGGGTAAGGCCAGGGATCACAAGAAAATCAGGACCGATTCGTTCAACCGGGATCACAAGAAAATTAGGACCGATTCGTTCAACCGGGATCACAAGACAATTAGGACCGATTCGTTCAACCGGGATCACAAGAAAATTAGGACCGATTCATTCAACCGTTTTGACATTTGTTGGATACAAGCATACAGACACCCTAACAAACACCTGGCCACTCAAGCAAAGTATATTGGTTACAATATTTTCTTTATAAAAAAGCCCTTGGCTCATATATATTTGTCATATATAGCTGGCCAAACGGCTGGACCGAATTGGCTGACATTTTTTTAAGAAACCCATGGGTACCTTGGATAACAAAGGGCAAAAAATAGTTATTTTTTTCTTTCAAAAATCTTTTTTTTCATTCGTTTTTTTATTTCACAGGCTGCACTAGTATATAATAATAGAAAGATAGAAATATCAGCTTGATGAGGTGAAAATGAAGCACAACAAGAAAAATGACACAAAGAAGTGATACAGAAGTGATATTCTTGTAATGTTTGATTTAGTTTTAATTATAAATAAAGATTTTCTTTCGTATTATTTTCTTGGAATTTCTGATGAATTTTATTATTGAATAAGGATTATACCAGATCTAGCTTAACAAACAGACAAGATTTTTCCTGACAAATTCAACCAATTATTTTAGAAACACATTTTATTTCAGGGGGGGGGGGCACAATTTAAATTTATATTATAAACAGGGTTACCCACAAAGAATAAGACTTATGAATTACTGTATACTGAGTTTATTTAATATTTTTGTTTACGTAAATGTGATTCTATGAATCTGTTAATTTTTTTTGCCATAGACAAAGAGTTTCAGGTTGTCATTAAAGTCTCATCCATTGTGGGTCTGTGATTATTTTCAAAGCTATTATAAGCAAGATATATTTAAAAAAGGATTTGGTGAAAAATAGTTAGCATGAATAATAATTACAATTTGTGTGTCATGTTTTTATTTCTTTGTTACAGTTCTTGGACTTTTAACTATTCATTAGTTTTATATTAAATTTTTTCTTTAGACTTTAAATATTTAAGTTTCTGAGAATTTCTGCAGTTTTTAAACAAATGAAAGCATGAACAAATTAAAAAGTTTTATTCAATTTTGATGGAATTTATCACACCTAATATTTCCCAATGTAGGGTGATTATTTGACTTTATCGCCCTACAACAGGGCGAAAAAGTAACTTTTTCACCCTGTTATTAAAATTTCAAATTTCATACCTTATTTGTCTCATTGTAGGGTGATAATGTTACTTAATCACCCTTCAACAGGGTGATAAAGTAACTTTATCGACCTGCTTTTGAAGAATTTGAGTTTTCGATCAAAATAAAAGTATTTTCACACCTCACTAAGTTCGGTGTGAAAAAACTTTTATTTTGATCTTAAACAAACCAAAAAAAAAAATCCCGGCAAAAACTTTTTCGCATTAAATAATACCCATTACAAGGACATAAATAAAAATCAAAATTTTAAATGTAAAAACAGTCTTATAAAAAATTTTTATTACAAACTATAATTCAATTGAATATTGTAATGAACACTTTGATGTATAAATTTAAGTAGTTGTAGTATTCTTTTGAAAAATTATTCAAAGAGAAAATATTTTACATTACAGTAATTTTGTAATCCAATACTAATTATTAACAACTACTTTATGGAGAAATTAAGGAAAATTACTTTTCAAAGGGTTAAGTAAAATTGTTATTTTTCTAAAAAGTATTTCTACACAATTTTATTGTCTTTTGATGAGAAAATGCTCGGAAATTTTCACGAAAACTTCGCAGAGAGCGGTTGGTTATTTTATTTAATTGTCCCCATGGGACGTTTATAGGTAACTTATTGAGAGAATTATAGTCGAGAAATGTTGGTCAAAAGCAGTAATATATTTTCTTTATTCAGCTTTGTATGTTTTACATTATGGTAAGGCTGGACACAGTGATTCATGCAGCTATGAAAATGTTTGCCTCAAATGTTATGTCTGGGACAACCTTGGTTTAACCATACTCTGTAGCCCTAGAGATGTAAATTTTAGAACTAAAATCAGATTATTTCTAACCTCAGATAAAAAGAAGTAGATAAGAAGTAGATAAGAAGTAGATAAGAAGTAGATAAGAAGTAGATAAGAAGTAGATAAGAAGTAGATAATTTACAAATACTAATCGAATTTTGCGTGCTAGCGATCACATTTGAACCTCTGTTTGGGCGTTATACTATCTTTTCCGATTCATTTCTCACGCATCAATATGTGTGAACGAAAAGGCTATATGGTAATGGTAATAAGTTTCTGTTTTTTTTTCTGTTCGTTAATGGAATTTTTTATTGATTATAAAAGCTTTCCCGAAATGGAAATTAATTTCCCTTTACATTTGATAATCTGCGTAATTTTATTCAATTCCATGCAAAGATGGTAATGACCGATTCACAACGCGAAAGATAATTGGTTTTCTACGATACTGATTTGCGCATATCTATTCCAGGAATTGATCAAAATTAAACACTTCAAAGCAAAGCGCTATAGTTTGAGTAGAAGTAACTATTTCCATTTACTGTTATAGCGCCGATTGAAGGATTCATAACCCTAATTGGAAAATGAGATAGATAGAAAGATAAATGATACCGACATACTATTTCTTATTGGTTCAGAATAGACAACAAGCACATGGCTGAACCCTGATTGGATCAGGCGCTAATGGACTCGGCATACAGGAGTGATAGAAGAAAACAAACAGTATCTTCCACATTAATTATCATATGAAGGTTTCAAGGGTATTGTTTTGCATTGGTGGAGGGACATTTACACGCACAGTCTCTTTTTAAATACAAAACAATACAAATTAAAGTTTATTCTTGTTGATCAACAATAATTTCACGGGCAGCCGAATTTCCGAAATGAATTTCCGAGCCGGGTCAACCTTTCCGGTCCCAGTTTGTACTGTACCTAGCTCTATGGACAGGACCAGTCGGTGCAACAAGGTTGACGCGATCAGACATTATGCTTAATATAGGTTGAATTTACTTTTACTAAAGAGGCAGAGGAAGTTGGTTCCTAGTTACTTTTACATTAATGACGCTTTAACTTATTTGTTAGCGTAATTTTTTTCTTCAGTCATACTTTCTAACGCCATTTCTGCAAGATGGCTCCAAGGCTACAGGGGGACCAAGCGCTTTGGCTAAGAATTTTTTATTTATTCTAGTTGTAAAGCTTGGACTGCAAAGAAAAACATGTCATTCTTGTTTTATCTTTTGTCTTAGATTGATCATGTAATTTTCCTCTTTTTTATTTCTGCAAAAATGTCGAGTAATCCTGTAAAATAAGCAGTTTTCAGGATTGTTCTTTTAATAAAAATAGAAAAGAAAAAAGTTGCTAAACATGAAATCCTATTCCCGCCAAGATACTGCCAACTCATGCTTAAATGACAATATTACTGTCAATTACTTCAATTTGATGAAATGTACAATTTCTTAAAAAAGGATTTCTTAAATAGAATCAAACAGTATTTGGCATGGGATCTAGTTATAAATACCTATTTGAGATTAATATTATAAGAGTTTATATAATTTTTTTAAAAAACTTATTAACACCACCTCACATTCCTCACAGCATCTCTTAAAATTAGAAAACATTATCCCGCCCCCAGCCATCTCTTTCTAAGATTTATTAAAGTTAGATACAATTGATTTTTTTCTTTTTTCTAAGATTAACAAATATTATCTATTTTACTCATTTATTTGGTTAAAAATACAGTCTAATAGTAGCCTAACTTTGAGACGAAAAGTGGTAACCATGTTTAATCAAACAAATTTTAGATTACAAAAACAAAAACAAGCAGACGGTATAAGTAGGTTGAGGCAAATGAAAAATAGCATAAAAAGAAAAATTTAAAAACAATTAATATTTTTTTATTTCTTAAATTATTTATTGAATTTAGATTTTTTTCAATTGCAAAAGTGTTATGAAGAAACTTAAGACGTTATGCAGAAATATTTTTACTCTTATGTTTCACTTAGTCATTCTGAAGGTTTTTTAGAGGTTTTCCTTGAACTTTGTTGTGTAGAGACGGGCGTGTTCATTTTTTTAATTGCGTTCGTTCATCGTGAATTGTTCATGTTTTTTCAATCATTTAAGAAAGAAACTTTCGTCCGTTCTCTAAACTATTGTTCATTTTCCATTTATTTCGTTCGTTTTCTCATTGAAGTTGTTCGTTAATTAAAATCGTTTGTTCAGTAAAGCAACTATTGTATTTCTAAGTTTGTTCGAACAATTTAAAATGTTCGTTTTAAAAAAAGGATAATTTTTTCATTTCTCTGAATGATCCATTTCATTCGTTCAAAAACACCCTTTTTAACAAAAACTTTCATTCGTTCTCAATAAATTTGTTTGTTAAAAAAAAAGATGACAGAAAATTTCAACAGCCTCAGACCAATACTTTTTGAGTTATGTAGAAAAAACTACAGGGGGGGGTCAAATTGACCCCCCCCCAGCGGGAATAGGGTTAAACAGAACTCTTTTTTTAGTATGAATATAATCTAATAGTTTAATTCAATGTGCAACATGTTTCGGTTTTTTTTTGTTTTATTTTTATGGTCTCATTGGTACTAATATTAAATTATTGTAACTAATAGATATGGAGATTAGAAAATTTGAGTTTGTGGCAAAGATTGAAATCATTTTGAGAGGAGAAACATTTTCTGAAATATATTCTGCTCTTTAAAAGAAAAAAACGTATAGAATCCTGGCGGAAAACCTGTATTTTTTTTGTAAATTGCATGTAAAGATGCTTTTCATTCATTCTAAAATGAGGGATCAAATTTTAAATTAATTAATCTCTTTATAAATATAAACCAGAGTTTATTTATGAAATACACACAAGGAATTCTGAACACTTCCTTCAAACTCTAATTTTGTGATCTTTATATCATTGCAGCCAAATGTCGTAGACCTTTTATACCCAAGGAGCTATACCATTTTAAAATTAAAAGACGGGAATTAGGTCTGTGTATAGATTTAGTCTGGTTATAAAAGGAATTCAAGTAACATGCCTAAGTTTTAAGGCAGTAAGTATAAACGCCCAGTTTTTGACCTCACATGAGGTGCAAAAAGTTAAAATTAAAGAGTTGATTTAATATCAAGTAATTATCGTATAAAGCGTAGAAAAAAAATGAACATTGTGTTTAATGAATTATTCAAGCATATAGTATTAATTATATTGATGAACTATCTACATATTATCATACAAAACTCTTTGCTCTGGTAAATATATTTGTATATTTCTTTCAAAATTAAATTATTTTTTTCAAAATTCATTTTTTTTCATAGTCCAATTTTGTTTCAAACCTCGAAACTTTTTCAAGCGTTTCTTAAATTCTACGGGCAAGTCGGGCACTTCAGTTAGTTATTGATAAAAGAGATTAAAGTGTACAAAGTTTCATGCATTTTAGAATTTTCGTAGAAATTATGCAGTTTTACACATTAAAGATGAGAAAGATACAACAAAGAAAGGTTATTGAAGTTTCTGTTTGATAACTTTAGTATATTTTATCCCTAAAAAAGCGATGGTAAGAGCACTTGATCCCAATGATCCAAAATTTACAAGATCTCTTGCAAAAATCAATGAGAATTTTGCCAAATTCTTCTTTTAAAACTAAAGTGCTTAAAGTTCTCTTAAATGTACATATATTGATCTACAAAAAAGTGGATCTATTTGCACTCTTTACCACTCTTTATCTTGAGAGTTTTTAGTTTCAAATCATATAAATGGACAAAAATTGTGTTGAAAAATATTCAGACATAATTTTTTTTCTAGTTCTATCTGATTGAGCTGTTGATTATATGATGATAGGGTGGATTTAAAATGTTGAAATACAAAGAAAAATAGTGTAATTGTCTTCAGGTTCTATCTGATTAAGCTCTTGATTATATGATGATAGGGTGGATTTAAAATGTTGAAATACAAAGAAAAATAGCTTAATTGTCTTCAGGTTAATGCAATGACTTGGCTTTTCTTTAAGAAAAGAAAACAATTCTCTCAGTTTTTTTTTCATTAAAGCTGACAGAGGAATTAGATAAAATCTTCTTTTATATCTAATTACGTTTTTTTGCAATCCTGAAGCTTTCTTTCAACTAGGGTTCCAACAAATTTAAAATTTCATTAAAAATTCGGAATTTGCAAAAAAAATATTGAAAATCTTTGACAAAACTATTCCGCAAAGTTCAAGTAATTTTACTCTTAATCTCGTAAATAAGCGAATAGATTTCTCAAAAATGTAGAAACCCTAATCTTTCTCTCAACACTCTCAAGAAATAATGACATATTTCCGCACTCAATAGTCAGAGAGTCCTTTTTCAAATGCAGTGATGTCAGAATCTGAAGTATAACTGAGAGTGATTACGTCATGACTTTGTTCAGATCGGATTAATCAGATTAATAAGCTTAAAATAAGTCTCGAAATCAGAATTCAAAATATTTAAACCAAGATTGGAATTATACACTTTAAATGAAAATAAAAAAAATTCTGCCATATTTTTATAAAAAAAAATGTTTATCATTTTAAAAAGTAGACAATTTTAACCTTAACAAAGCAATCAAATCAAACTTATTTTACATCTACATCTTGATATTTTACATCTACATCTTGATATTTTACATCTAGATCTTGATATTTGAATTTCTAGATTTCAAAGTTATTTAAAGAAACCTTTTGTGTTCATTCTCAAAGAAAATAAAAACATTTAGAATTTCTTTTTTACTTTAAAAGATTGTAAACTTTGTTTCCTATAATTCTGTGAATTATTATAGTTTCTCAGCAATAATAGGGTACAGTAGGGTACAGTAGGGTACAGTAGGGTACAGTAGAGTACACTAGAGTACACTAGAGTACACTAGAGTACACTAGAGTACACTAGAGTACACTAGAGTACACTAGAGTACACTACAAACCTTTAAGTGGGTCCAGTCCGTACCAGTTAAAAAAAATATAAATTTAAAGATTTAAATCTTATTTTAATCTTTAAAATATTCGTCAAAAGATCTATATTTAACAGAAAGTATCTACAAATCTTTATATATACATACACGTTGCTTTTCTGTCTGTTTGTTTGTATCCAATAAACGTCAAAACAGCAGAACCGATCCGGCCCAAATTTTGTGTGGGACCTCACATGACCTCAGGGAAAGTCTATAGATGCCCAGAATTACGAACTTTTATTTTCGTAAAAGTTAAAATATTCACGAAAAACAATTGCTTAAACGTTTGTATTATTGTTTTATTGAAGAGAAAAATCATAAAAGATTGAGCAACAATTAAAAGTTAAAATAGAATATGGGTGCAAAGCGCCCTGATAGCCTAGTATTATGATATATGATTGTATTACTCAATTTGTGCGTGCTGATGTTGATTTAATGAAATTGAATTCATACAGTGCGTTAAGATTTTTGCCCGAGGACTCAGGCAGTTGGTTAAATAATCCCTTAAAAGTCCCAAAACAAAGTCTTCCATCTAAAATATCAAAAATATTTACCTCAAATTTAAATTAGGAGACTAGGCAAAAAATAGTCTGTTTCTAAGATTGAGTTAGGGCAAACTTAGTTTCCAGGTAAAGTTGGGTTCCCAAGCTTGATACAGTATAATATCAGAATTCTCCCTCATTTCTCTTTTTAAAGATCCTATTCTCTATCATCTTAAATGTAAAACCTAAAAATGTTTGATAAATGGGCCAAAACTAAGAAGTTTGAAGAAATGTTCCATTGGGGACAATTTTTACTAAACTTTTCTATTTTGAATTAGAATTCTAGAGAATTTTACAAAATGACCTTCTGAGTAGAATTTGAATGACATTTTCCCACTTTTATCATTTCAATAAAAATTCATCAAAAAAGTTGTTTGAAAATTATCTTTGAAAATTTTAAATCGTTACAGTAGAAATGTGCTAGGGTCTTAAATTTAACGTTTTCTATCATAACTTCTCTTATTGAAGAGCTACTGAGAAGAACAAATGTATTGAGTTTCTTACATACATCTAACTGGATAAATTGGCTTTTCTAATTCTTATGTCTTTGCAACCCATTGACGTCTTAAAATATGAATTCTATTATCTATATAATAAAACAAGACATTTGTATAAATATATTGTGCGTATAGCCGGCAAAACGGCTGGACCGATTCGGCTGAAATTTTATATGTTGGCCGGGGGGTGTTATAGATTTTAAAAATAGATTTTTTTATCATGGGCAACGCCGGGCCCTTCAGCTAGTAGAATATAAAACTGATCAAATCTTGGGACCTAAACTGTAATAAATAAATAAGCAACAGTACATGAAAAAATAAGAACAATTAAGTGTATGTCCCAAATGCCGCGAAGAGTTTACTGGCTTGGTACATCTTAGTCGTCTTTGTTCTAGCTCAGTTCGGTTTAAACCGAAACACAATTACGACCAGTTGCAATTTAGACAAAACAGTTAGGCAATAAAAGTAAAGAAGCTGTTTAAACATAAACCTAGTAGAATCTCTCACAAACTCGCTGCCTCGGATGGCGAACGTTTACGTATGTCGCATTAGACATCTCTGATCCACTTCTTCGTCAAGACTGCGGGTCTATCCGGCATCACAGCCTGGCAATTTCTCCTATCTCGATGCTGCAGGAAAAACCGTTGGCTTAGATGCAGGCTTGGATCTCGACTAGACTTGAATATCTCGGCCACATTACGGGTTAGCTTGGCTTGTATTTATCTTCCATCTGACACCTTGGCTTGGGATAGAAACTGCGGCGGCTGTGGCAACCGACCTACTGCTAATTAGAACTACAGATATATTTACAAGTGAGCGCCATGCTCACACTATTAGATCAAATAATCTAAGTTTGAAATATCAAATGCTTAATTATACCATGAGGTTGCATAAAAATATTAGGATTAGAAAGTTTTTTTTGACAAAATCTTAATTTCTTTGGCCATCTTCTTCTGTTCAGTTTAGAATGTTGATTATAGAGTCTTATTCTGTTCTTATTTTCTTCTTCTGCATGGCAGTACACAGATGTGACACATCAGCTTTAGAGGTTAAAGGAAGTGTTCGCGAAAATAGAAAACGGGGTTAGGCAAAATTCTGATCAAATTCAACCATTTTTTTCATATAGACGAAACAGACAGAAGTAAAATTAGAAGCATTCTACAGAACCTAATATTTAAGTGTCATTGTGTTAGTGACACAAACAAAAATATACCTAAAAACTCCCGTTTAAGTGTAAAATTTTCAAAATTTGTACACAATTTTTAATTAAAAAATGAAATTAAACTTTTTGTTGAGTGTTTTTATGTTTATAGATTATTGGACTCGCCTTGCACTATTGGAAATTTTATATTAGAATGAGAACTACAGATTTCCTCAAAATATAAAATTATTATAGATGTAACTCACAAAATATAAAAAACATATCATAGTTTAAGTTTCTTGTAATATGTCAAAATTATGATAAGAAAAATGCCGACATTTTTGTTTCTTAACCCTATTACGAATTTGGGGGGGGGGGATACCCCAATAGGGATAGGATTAATCAGCTCATTTTGTATTTTTGTTATAAGCTTTATAGTTATATTTTAATTACTCACTTCTTACATAGATCTGCAAGTCATTTTAATAAAGAACCACAATTGAAATTAATTAGTTTTTGCAGAAAGGAAAGCTCAGGCAGATAATTTCAGGTTATAATTGTGAATCCAACATGTAACTCTTCAAATGGTGAGGTACTTTAAATTACGCCTTTAGTCCCGTTAGTACTAAATAAATAGAACGCCCTTTGATAATGTACTCTATGAACTTTATACCCGCTTTTTTTATAAAACAGAAAAAGTATTCAGCTTTCATGCATTGATATGACAAATCAAATTATATTGATTGAATATAGGAATAGAACCCGGTATATAGTAATGATAGCACAAATATAGGAATATAGGAATAGAACCCGGTATATAGTAATGATAGCACAAATATAGGAATATAGGAATAGAACCCGGTATATAGTAATGATAGCACAAATATAGGAATATAGGAATAGAACCCGGTATATAGTAATGATAGCACAAATATAGGAATATAGGAATAGAACCCGGTATATAGTAATGATAGCACAAATATAGGAATATAGGAATAGAACCCGGTATATAGTAATGATAGCACAAACATTATTTTTCTCTTTTTGTGGGTTGACAGACTTTTGAGGCCGAACTTAATGAATTCGAACTGAGTTGCTGAACCGGTCAAAATTGCGCACTGGCTCAAAATTCCAAATACTGATTAAAATTTCAAGTTGAACCAACTATTGGAATATAAAGGATAACGAAGAAAAAAAACGTATCAAAAGTCAGAAAAAAAATTTGAACAGGTACATTCTCGTTTGATTGTAATATGTTTTCAATCAAAACTAAAAAGATTTTTTTACATTTCTAGCTTCTAGACCTAATTGAATCATACTGCGTTTGTACTCCATAAATAGGCGATCATTTGGTATTTGATATTTTGATATTTTTGCATAGATTTGCATTTCTCTCACTTGGACCTATATCATCAAAACTAGAGAAGCTACAAAGTAAAAAAGAAATTTCAAAAAAAAATTTACCATTTCTTTATTTATAAATTGGAGTTTTTTTATTAGAAAATGCGCCCATGACCATACCTACATATATATATGGAAATGAATTAATTAGCTAGTTTGGTATTCATATACAATATATATATATATATATTATATATTTTATATAGGCATAGTACTAATGTATTCCCTAATTAAAGTTTTCATGTAATAATGTAATTATTAATTATATAATACAGTATATGCAGCAAGTATTAATATTAAATAATCAAAGGAATTACGTAATAAATACTCACAAATAATGGTTGGTAGTTTGATGAAAGAACTATTATGATTATTATAAACTATATACATAGTATTCATAACAAATGATCCAATATGCTTAGAGATAAAGGTGATGACTTAATTGTATACAACTTTTTTAATATGATCTAATTATCACATCTCTAATCTGAAGCACAATCAATTTAGGATTTGATAAATGATCAAGTAGGGTTTGATCAAGTAAGTTCTAATATATGATAACGTGGGATTAAATCAATAATCTATTAAGTTCTAATATATGATCATGTGGGATTAAATCAATAATCTATTAAGTTCTGATATATGATCATGTGGGATTCAAACAATAATCTATTAAGTTCTGATATATGATCATGTGGGATTCAATCAATAATCAAGTAAGTTCTAATATATGATCATGTGGGATTAAATCAATAATCAAGTAAGTTCTAATATATGATNATTAAAACACCAAACCACCCCGCTTATCATTGAAGTACACTTTGACCCCTAGAAGTATGAGTTCGCGGACTGTACAATTCTTGGTGATTTTGTGTACATAAGCTATCTATGTTTATTTATTTATCTATGAAGTTTTCACATGGAAATTAGAAAAAGAACAAATATTTTTAGGTAAAAAAGATAACTGTAAATTCCGGAATGATTATGATTTGCCATTGATTACAGAATGCAAAAATTATTAATTTGTTCTTTGATATTTTAAGGAACTTTTTTCTAACGTTCAGAAAAATGGGAATAAACCTTCTCGCACGATGCATTTGGTCAATATTTGATGAGAGCAGATCAAAATCAATATTTGTTGACATGTGTACAATGTAAAGGATTTGCAGAACGATAATTTTGTCATTTTTTAACTCTATCCTGATTTTTTTTCCCAAATATAGACGGGGGTTGGGGGGTTTCCACCCCCACCTTCCCTCTCTAATTTTGGCCTTAGAGTTGAGATATGATACTTGTCCTTAATCCAAATCTTCAAGGCCAGCTCATTGAAAAAATAATTGAGCCTCTAAAAAAAAGTTATGAACTTTTTTAGATATTTTTGAAACACTGACCAGAGTGCAGCTATTTGATCATCTTTTACCCAACCCTCTGTATAAAATGTTGTAAAAATTAAGATGTTTTAGGTGGAATGCCCCCCCCCCCCATTGTAATAAGTTTAAAAATAAAATCTTGACTGTCTACGACTTAAACCTATATAATTTTTAGCTTTAAAATTTATGTTTTTAAAAATTCTGTAATTTAGATCAATAATTAGTACAAACTAGTTAAAACCCACAGTTGGAAACTATGTTAATAACAGGAATATATTATTTTGTAAGTTTAAATATTAAATTTTGTTTGTATTTTGTATATTTAGATAAAACATAGCCGTGTAATATGTTTCGACTGACAGAGATAAAAGATGTTTAAGATTACTTGAAATTCTTCCAAGGTTATCTCTACACAACTATCCATCATTCCAAACAAAACTACATTGAGAGTAGATAGATAGAGAGATTGGGGGTTGTTTATGTTTTTCTTATACAAACAAATCCAGCTTAGATAGAGATAGGCATCGTTTTCGTTCACGAACAATATATAAGAGGACAAACGATGGTTTCGTTTAGAAAAAAAACAAATGATGTACGAATGACTTTGATCATACAAGGATTTGAAAAAACTTTTGTTATTTAAAACGAATGAGAAAAAACCAAACGACTTAACATTATTTGAACAATCTTGAAAAACGATCGATTTTACTGAATGAAAAAATGTTCCGAAACTCGAAAGATTAAAAAAAATTTATAGTTTTTTGATTTTTTAAAATATTGATTTTTTACTGAACACACAATTTTTTTGAACGATTGTTCAGTAGAAAAAAACGATAATTTTGAAAACTAAAGAACTAGATTTTTAACCATTGAAAAAAGCCTAACACGACCATCTTGAAACACTAAACAACCCATATCACCCCTCTTCTTAATTCTATTCACTCCTAAAAGGGGTTATTTTTTAATATTTTTATTAATACTTCAAATTATTTTAATCTATGTACATTTAACAGCTGTAATGTACTGCAATATAAATTACACAGTATTAAAAGGGTTAATACTTAGATTATCAAATTATCTTAGAATCCCCTTTATATCTTTGATTTTTCTAATCTACATTCATCAAGATTTTTATGAAATAAAGAGTACGTTCTAATTTTCATGATATTTGACAATATTGAATTAATAAAATACTTGATTTTTTATTATTGAGGAAATTAGAAAACAAAATTTCGCTTTTTTCAATAAAAGATTAATCTATATATAAATTTGGCTTGTCTGTTTGTCTGTCTGTCTGTTTGTTTGTTTGTTTGTTTGTATCCAATAAACGTCAAAAAGGCTGAACCAATCGGGCCCAAATTTTTTGTGGGACATCTAGGGACTCCAGGGAAGGTTTATGAATCATCAAAATTTCAAATATTTGTCTCCATCAAAATTCGATCGTCATTAAATTTTTTAAAATTTTGAAAATCCGCGAAATTTTTTGTGAAAATCCGCGAATTATTTTTGTTTTGTTTTACGATGTACACAAAGAGAACATGTTCACAATTAATTTATTTATTAATTAATCTAAGGCTAGAAAGAAGGGCGCGAAGCGCCTTGAATTTCTAGTATTTTAAATTAATAATGAAATAAGTTTTTCTTTCACTCTTGTATCGACATTAGCGCCTGATCCAATCAGGGTTCAGTCATGTGCTTGTTGTCTATTCTGAACCAATAGAAATAGTATGGCGGTAACGTCTATCGTTCAATCTATCTCATTAACCAATTATAGATATGAATCCTTCAATCAGTGCTATCAGTAAACGGAAATATTTACTCCTACTGAAACTAGTGAAATGAATCTCCACAATATTAGTTTCCTCTCGTTGCTGTTCTGTTTATATTCATATTTAAAACTAAAGTAATAGAATGCATTGTCTGATTCTGGATCTAAACAAATTTATAAGAATAAAATGGTTTGACGCCATCATATTTTTCTTAAAAGATGCTCATGATTACCTTTCAGTTGGTTTGTTAGTTTTTCAATGTAACTGATATTGTATTTGTAAAAAATAAATTTTTAAGTTTTTAGCAAAGAAAATTGAAAGGTTAAAAAGATACTAATTATAAGTATATACTAGACATGTAAAATTATAAAATGTTAAAGCAATTATAAACGTATGAGGCTTTATGTTGCCATGGATTCCAAATAAAATGGCAAATAGAATAATAAAGGCTTTTTAATAAAATTTCAAAATTAAAATGACCGCCAACCTATGAATATGCATGTGACAAAAATCAAAACAAACATAAAACACTTGTTTTTGATTCATATGGTTGTATGTATATATGATAAAAGTAAAATTGTAAATATGTCTCAAATGAATCCTAAAGAAGGTTTTCACAGCACTGCATACTATGTTAAACTAATTTATATAGCCGGTCCATTTTCTGAAACATTTTTCGTGTTTTTTACATTGATAGAACATGTATTATAATAAATAATCTAGAAAGATCAATTTTTTGTTGTGTTCCCACAAAAAAAAATAAAACTTATGCAACATCTTATTTTTTCTAACTTGCAAGTTGCAAGTAATGTTTCTTATTAAATTTATTTTAGAAAGTTTAAATTAATTTAACTTTATTAAATCTAAAATTATAAAAACAATATTGCAACTAGGACAAGACTTTGAATTTTAAGATAAATGGTAAATTTGTACGTTTTGGGGTTTTCAAATTTACACAAATTATCCTTATTTATGTGAGAAAAATTGAGAAAAGATATTTGTAATTTTGCATTCCCACAAGCTTCAGCTATAGTTCTTAAAACATTTTCATCATTATTGATCTGAAATATATTGGAAAAAGCCTGGTACATGAAGTATCTGATGCTAAATAGTTTTATGTATATAAGAGAAGAAGTAAAAGAAAAGTTTGAAGGGCAGTCCTCTCTCAGGGACAATATTTACTAACTTTTAAACAACTTCAACTTCATTTGAAATATGTATTAACTTACTGTGTTGAAACATAAATAGAAAACAAAATGAAAATAGTTGATTTTTTTTTAATAACTTGTCCATATTAGTTTAGAGAACCCTAAAGAAAGATATGCCAGTATTTATGTATTAAATTTATACTCAGTTTTATTAGAAAGTTTCACCTTTATTAATTGATTTTATAAGTATTTAGATTAATTCAGACAACATATTTCAGTTTAAAGTACCAGGAGGTTTGAAAAAAAAATCTCTCATTTAGTAGAAAAATCAAAATTGTACTGCCAAGAGAAAACTAAAAACTAGATTTTTAATTATCTATGCTAAACTTTAATAACCAGAAAACACCATGTATGTAATAACAGGTTACACAATAGTTTCATATAGAGGAATACAGTTGTGTATTATCTATGCTAAACTGTCAAATCAGAAGATTGTTGCACATCATGTCTATAATAACAGGTTACACAATAGTTTCATAGAGAGGAATACCGCTAGTTTTGTATTATCTATGCTAAACTTTCAGAACCAGAAGATTGTTGAACACCATATATATAATAACAGGTTACACAATAGTTTCATATTGAGGAATACAGTTTTGTATTATCTATGCTAAACTTTCAGAACCAGAAGATTGTTGAACACCATATATATAATAACATGCTTACACAATAGTTCTATATAGAGGAATCTTATAAAAAGAAATTCCCCCCACCCACCCCACTATTCCTAAAAAATTATAGATTTACCGCCCTAACCCTACAAAAATATTTACACCACAAAGTTTTGATATGCCGAGTAACAGCATAGCAGTAAACTTAGTTTATCAGAATGTTTTTACGTTTTTTATGTTTCTTAAATTTTAAGCAGCACAAAAAGCATTTTTTGATAAAATAAAAACCGACCACCACAAATGGCTATTTGTGGCCGAAAAACTATTTATACAAGTGTTTTTTTTTCAAAATATGTCTATTATGTGGGTAGCCTAATTCATACAAAGAAAACGGTTTGTAAAAAAACATGCAATCTAGGAGCATTTAAGTGGAAATAATTAGGGAAATCCACTAAAGTTTTCCAGAGTTTTTCAGCTGCAACTTGTCTTTTTCCATTATTTTGTTAAAAGGTTTTTTCCATTATATATGGCTTAGAAAGGCAGATCTCTTGATGCCCATATCAACATTTTTATTATCACAAAAGGCCATTTGCGATTGTCAATTTTGATTTTAGCAAAAATTACTTTTTGTAAATGTTTCTTAGACTTAAAAAATACATTTGTTTACACTAAGGGAAATAAATCCTCTCAAATTTATGAAAAATCGGTCACCCTTAATAAATATGTTTATTCTTTCAATGTGGTCACTTTCACGTAAACTTTATTATTTATTTACATACATAAAAAAAAATTATAGTTGATTGACTTTATAAAACTCCGGGGGGTGGTACACACCCGGCCCCCCATAATTTTTCTCAGGGGGGGGGGTAATTGACTGCCACCCCCTCCCCCTGAAACCGCCCTTGGTTTTATGGTAGATGGGTTTACAGGAAGAAAGGAATTTTAATATTAAAACTTAATTTAGAAATCCATGGTTTAAAATTCAATATACAAGAGAAAGTGGGGCTAGGGGCGGTCATTAGTAATCTTTGACAATAAAAAAAATAAGATTTGTTAGAATAAATAATGTTTTTTTTTCGTAACATTTGAGGATGTCTATTTTTTGTTGAATTAACTGCAGGACATTGGTACTCTTCATTGTCAACATTTTTCTTATTCTAATTTCAGTTTTATTCGAGAACTTTGAGGACATTTATTAGTTTTTAATATGTATAGTCAAGGATTTTGGGCTTTTTCCTGTTCAGTATTGGGTTTTAGTAACATTTAAGTATTTCTATCAACATAAAACCCTATCACGATGGGGGGGGGGAGTTAACCTCCTGTTGTTTTTTAATATAACTTAAAAACTTTATATACCGAAAATAGTTTGGCAAGCCCTTAAAAAATGAATGAAGTAATTAATGTAACACATGTTATTGTTAATTTTTAACATTTTTACTAGTGTTGTTCTGAACTTCTTTAAAATCTTCCTAGCATCCTAACCATTACAGTTAGACTTTGACTTTGGGTATATATCGCACTATTCTATCTTAAATTTAAAGGCAATTATATATATATACGACAAAACAAGCCAAATCGGGAAAGGGTAGATTAAAGTTCGTTACTGAAAAAATTGTGAAGCTTATATTCCACAGTTGGTCAAAAATACTCTCGATCATATTGTCATCAGTCAACTATCTTTGGTTTGTTACCATTTATAAATTTTTTTTATCATAATATTGAAACATTTCTGATATTTTTGAATGTTTGAATAGATGAATAGATGAAGAGATAAGAAGACAGAACGCTGGAAGAATTCTAAGTATTCCAGAGCATTCTTTCCCAACCCATAACATATCTAACATGAGCTGAAAACTTTTAGAGCTGGAAACCTTTAATCCCGATTAAATCTGAATATACAATGTGAACACTTGAAATTTCCACTTTAATCGACTCCTTTTCTCACTTTTTGAACATCCGTTCTGTTTTGACCAATAAGAGTTCACTCATTAGTCAAAAAGTTTTTAATGTAATAAAAAAGTCTGAAAAATTGGTAATTTGCAATGGAAACATTGATTATATGTAAGAAAAATGAAATTATAATCAAAATAATTAAGGAATAGAGTGGTGCGCCACAAATCCAAATTCTTTAATCTCCCTTTCTGTGTATGCATGTAGTTAGATTAGAAAATCTATATTTGAAATATCAAAAGTTGACACCTTTGGGTTGGAAAAATATATGGATTTCAAAATCAGAGTTTGTGGCAAAGAATCAATTCCTTTATGAAAATTTTTGATTAAATTTTGTCGGCTAAGGAACTCTAACTAACTAACATCAAACTCTAATTTTGGCCACCTTTTTTTACACTAAACTACGCTAGTAGAGTACATAAAATAGGCCTATGATAAACCAGGAACTGTTAAAAATCTGGCCGCACTATTAAAGTGGAAACTAGGCTGACATGGAAAAGCTGCGCCGCAGTACGTTCAGCGGGTTAATGAGCCCAGTAAAAGAAGTTTTGGTCCAATTTCAATTCAAATTGACCTTAGTCCACCGTGAATCCTGATATGTTTCAAAATCTGAATTCTGTCAGAAACTACTTCAAATTTAAAATATCCAAGGTTTACACATTCAAGGATTATAAATTACAAATTTGAAGTCTTTAGTTTGTCATTAACAGATTGATCCCAGTATAATCAAGTAAATTCAAGAGTCACTTCTTAGCAACATTAAAGGTTGAAATTGTTGAAAGAAAAATCTCCCTCACGTAGATCTAGTCTACAGAAAAGTTCTATTTTCAAGACTGGGTAGACTTTGAGGTGTCAAAAGTCTTGGCCTCTGATCTTTCTGCACTACCTTTTTATTTTTTTGTAGTCCTAGATATGAACATTTTAGAAATATGAAAATCTTGTTTTAGCTTATTGGTTAAAGAATAAATTGGATATATTCTGATTTTAACTTGAGGGCCTACAACTTGCAAAGATGGCAATGCCAAACTTATAATGGTCCCCTACAAAGCTTTGTCTGAAAAAAGTATGAATTAGATGTTATGTTTTTGTTTATTTAATGTTTCCTTTTTTTACACTTTAAATCCTCTACTAATTTTCCTGTTCAAAGTTTTCTTCTTCTTTCCTGTTTATCTTGTTCTTTTGTCATTGAGTTGTGGAGCAGGTAGGATAGAGATAAGGAGTTTTGTAGGAGGAAAAGTATAGGAGATTGCTCCCTGTTGTCTTTCTTAGTATACTCTTTCTGAGTTAGGGGATTAAGGAAAACCCATAACTTCACCCCTTATGCAAATCGGGAGCTGAAAGCCCTCAATGATCTCTTTAGGGGAATCTTCAATAGCAGTCCAGTCCTCACATCTGGTCGAGTAAACAACTGGTATTGTTGTGCATGGCTTGTATACCCACAAGGGGTTAAACTCCTTCTTTCAGTGCACCAAGCTGAAGATGAAGCTTTGTTTTAATCTATTTACAATTCTTGCTTCCCCTGTAAGATACAAGATGCGTAGCTTAGCGCTACTTCAGCTGTAATTTTGGGACCACTTAGAATAGGTCTGCACTCCTCAGAGGCAGTCATTCAACTATTTCAAAATGTATAATTTATCATATTCAGCGCACTTTTTGGTTTTGCACATTTTTGCTTATTAACTTGAAATTGCAATAAATATTTGAAATTATGCAAATTTGCAAATCATTTTGTAGATTAATTTAGTAGATTTGTTATAGATTTGTATCACAATAAGGATATAAAATGTGGATTCCCTGGGACCCCCCCCCCCCAGCCTATTTTGGGTAATCCAGACGTCATCCTGAATAGGCCTAGGGTAAAAAGAAAGAATGGAGAAACTCACAGAAATTAACAAGTCAGAAAATCGACGTTATCATCATCGACATTTTACATTTTTGGTCATTTTAAAGTTGTAAGTTTACTGTTGTGAAAAGGGCATTGCTAACTTTGAAATTAAGCTTACAGTACCATTAAACTCTGTTTAAAAACGAATGATATATACTTTGGAGAAAAAAACTCAGCGGGAGCGGTTGAACCAGCGGTTGAGATCTAGCCTAGACTCTACGCAGTTCAGAATAAGAAATTAAGAAGAAATTTACAATTTGCTCACTAAATCGCATTTTTTCAACAAATGAAATCTAATTTTTCATCAATAACGTTTTCAGCTTTTTAGCAACTTTTTTCCTTTCAACCGCTGGTTTTCAGATTTTTCAGCAACTTTTTGCTCTCAACCACTGTTTTAAAGATTTTTCAGCAACTTTTTTGCTTACAACTGTTTTCAGATTTTTCAGCAACTTTTTTGATTTCAACCGCTGTTTTTCAGATTTTTCAGAACTTTTT
>NW_019397970.1:0-31763 GCF_000591075.1 Eurytemora carolleeae
GCTATTGAGTAGCAACGAGGTTCAGTTTACTCCTAACATAATTCTTTGTCAGGATAAATAATATGATACTGTTACAGTTTAAAGGTTTAGGTTCAAAGGTTCAAAGGTTCATTTTCACTAAATGTTCACCTGGAATATATATCCTTAGGCTGAGCCTTACGAGAGGAACGTGGAGGAGGTGACGTGTTCCCCAAGCATCGGCTTCATGATGAGTAGATTCAGGGTGGTGGAGTTGATCAGAAAGGTTTTACTCAGAGATATCTAGGGTTCCATATATAAACCATCTGTATAACGAAGATTTGGAGCAATCGATAAATCATGACGAGAAATATTTAAACTTTAGACAGATGTTTTATTGACCTTGATTAAACACAACCTGGGCAACTATACGAGGTTAGAATAGGAAAATCAACCCATTCTAATTCTGAAAGTAAAATATAAGGTTAAATCTTCTTTAAAAGGAAAAAAGCTGACTAGGCTTTAACTGCTTGTTAGATATAAAACTTTGAGTTTCCGATATAAAACTTTTACATATATTCGATTAAATGAGAATAAATGAAGTTAAATGAGAATAAATATAAGCTCAAAAGGTTTCAGTCACTCGTAAAGTCTAGAGCATCAAACTAATCACGGTTACATTGTTTATAAGTAGAGATGAGAGCTCCATGAATTCAGCTGACTGTCTTCTCTTCTGGGGAGTTTCTGTCTGCTCGTCATGCCGTGTTTGGTTTGGAGATACCCTGAACAAGACGACATTTAGATCCTTAGAGATCTTACAGCTTTTACATCCACAAGAATCTTTTTTTTTAAAGTCTCAAGTTCTAAATATGATGCATTAAAATTTTGTATTTTAATTGAGATTACAATTATCAATGCACAAATAGTGTATCATGTATATTTTCAAACGAATCAAACTACATGACACTAGCAATTCACAAATATATCTTAATAGTTATTGTGAAATATTTGAATTTTTGCTTTTATTGTATGATAAAAGTGGACATTAAAGGTCCTCTTTTACGTTTAACCACCTGAGTTAAAATATTCAATTTGTTTAACTTTCATAAAGATTCTAACGTAGTTTCCAGCAAAGCATGGTATCCTAGCTACTTTATCAATCATTTTCTAAAGGAAATGAGTCTTTCCCACAAACTCAAATTTACTAACTCAAACATATTTGCAACCTGGATAGTGTTAACTTTATCTGATCTAACAGACTTTATAGTTTAAAACATCTAAGGTCAACACCATTGGGATGCAAAAATATAGGGATTAGAAAATCAGAGTTTGGGGCAAAGCACGCTCCATTGAACAGAAGGGGAAGGTAAAATATAAGCTACTTAACATGTTACGGTTTTCTGACTTTGATTTGAGCTGAGCTTTGATTTATGCACTAGTAAGAGAAAAGCAAATCTTTTTGGTTACATATTCGAAATTTAAAAGCTTTTGTTTTTTGCAATAGCTATTCAATAATAGGAGTTACTTTTTGAAAACATGAAATTTCAATTTTATGAATTTACGTACTTTAGTTTGGAGTGAAATACGGTAACGTTTTAACCTATTCTTCCAGAGTTTTTCTTTATCTTGAAAAGTGTTAAATGTCTCAAATGAATCCCAAAGAATTTGTTCACAACACTGGATACTCAGTTAAACTTCCTTACATAGCCGGCCGGTCTGTCCCTTTAAAAAGTCAACGCACTGAACTTAGAATTGTTAAACCAAGCTAATAAAATTCCCGTGGATCTAACGAGTTCCCCACTCTGAGTCCACTCAGCCGAGGGTTTAAAAAGTTGATATCAAACATACAAACAGAGATTACAACTTTACATAAGTCAACAAGATTATATATAGTAAATTGTATTAAAAAAAATATAAATTTAACAAAAAAAACGGAAGTAATTAAATACTTAGCTGACGACAAACATAACATCTAATTGTTTAATTGTTTAAATTTTTTTTCTAAATAGAATATTATTTCATTACTAAAACATAACATTTTTTTTTTGACTTTGCTGGTAAAATTATACTTATAGCTCCTGTAATGCATAAAAGGCACTATATATAGTTTCAGTGGAAGTAAATATTTCCATTTGCTGATAGCGCTGATTGAAGTATTCATAACTCTGATTGGATAATGAGATAGAAAGAAAGATAAATGTTACCGTGCTGGTCAAATTATATACTTATAGCTCCTGTAATGCATAAAAGGCACTATATATAGTTTCAGTGGAAGTAAATATTTCCATTTGCTGATAGCGCTGATTGAAGGATTAATAACTCTAATTGGATAATGAGATAGATAGAAAGATAAATGTTACCGCCATGGTTCAGATTAGACAACAAACACATGACTGAACCCTGATTAGACCAGGCGCTAATGGACTCGGCATACAAGAGTGAAGGGACTGCAGTAGATATATGTGGCATGTCCGAGGATAAAATATCAAACATCTTCTCTTGGAAAATTGATTATTTTCAATTGTTGGTTTTCTACAAAAGAGATTTGTGCATTTTTGTTTCAGAAACAATAAAGGTTTCAATGATACCGTTGTGAATCGGGTTAATGCATTGTTCTTTTTATAAATATATACAACCAGGATTCGAATATTTTCAATCCTGACCTTTTCGTTAAAAGATCATCGAATTCTTGCCTCCGCTACAATAATAATAAAAACACAATATTTCATGCTTTTTGCAATCTTCAGTATGGATAATTTGAGAATTGTTCACAGATGTTTCGCTAATTTCTGCAAGATGTTAAATTAATTTTAAATTAATTTAAATTATATATATATATATATTATTCTCAATACAATTATTTAAAATAATTGTTGAAATGTGAATAAAGTGTTTAATATCTGTGCCAGAACTAGAGGAATTTTGTGACATCATTGATTGCTAAACATGTAAACCTCAAAATAAATATATTAAATTTTTTTAAACAAATGTCTTTATTAAAAATTGTTATGCAAAATGTATAATTGATAATTTCTCAATTTCTTATTATAATTACATAAAAATTTATCTCGAAAAATTATTTACAAGTTAGTTTTGAATTAGTACTTTTTTGTTTTTTATTCATGTTTATTGCAAAAGGAATTAATTGAATGTAAGTATGTTGAGTTCAAAAGGGGATTGAAAAAGGATAGGTTGATATTCCCTTGAGGGGTCGATATTGAACAGGTTGATATCCCCTTGAGGGGTCGATATTGAACAGGTTGATATATCCCCTTTGGGGCGTCGATATTGAACAGGTTGATATATCCCCTTTGGGGCGTCGATATTGAACAGGTTAATATACCCTTTCCACTACTCCCACTACATACATGTTGCAAACACAAAAAAATACATATTTCAAACCTAGGAACAAAACAACTCAGTGAACAAAATACAAAATATTGATATAAATCGTTACAGCTTATTTGATTAAACAAAACTTACTATTTTTTGGTAGGTATAAAGGAAAATGGGGCGTCGATAGGATCAGGAATAAAACGTTTTGTGACTACTGAAAAATAAATACCCGTTTGGTTACAAAAATTATTGTTTAAAGCGATAATCACGATTTTTAAGCATTTCTATATTTAAAATGTGTTTTCACTTTTCACGGATTTAGCGTCTATTCACGGAGGAGGTTGGGTTTGGTTTCGGCTCTGGGAGGGTAGTTTTGCTTTCAACTATTAGAGAAAGGTTTCAAGATAAGATTTATGGTCTACAAAGTAGCAATATCTCATTTCTCCCTTGTATGTAATAAACAAAAAATGTGTAATATATTTTTTATTGGTCTTAATTATCACCTAATTTTTTATGCATCACATCACTTTATATAAATTCTTAATAATATAATTGGCTTATTATAATTGCATATTAAATTACTTTTTCAGTCAAACAATTTGGCGCAAAACCTGGTTAGATTGTATTTTATTGATTTCTAGAAAATATTAAAAATTTGACAAGAGCTACAAATACTGTAAACGTTTAAGCTTTGTGTTTATTTCTTATTAAGGCAAAAAACAAGATTTGTTTGCGCTTCTTGCCACTTGTTTTGAGGCCCATTTTTAAATATTCAAAGTTTATACACTTTTCAAAGGCTTCACAAGAACCTTATCCTGAGATGCAAAAATTTCAAAATTTCTTGCAATACTTGTTTTTAGTCACACGGTGACAAAGCTAAATGTTTACTCTCGTCAAAGATATTAATCAAGATGATTAGTAAAATATTTTCCGTTTTTTGTTTTGAAAAATCGTTTTGGTAAATGCATTTTTTGCAATTTTGAAACAGGATTTGCATATCAGATTATTGTAAAGCCTTTAAAAAAGTCTAAAAACTTACAATGTTTAAAACGGGCATCAATGAAGGGAGATAATTGTTGTTTTGTTTTGTCTTGAAAAGATGTAATTTCTCTTAGTTTTCTTTCTCTGCTGCATGAATCAGCTATCCACATATTATTGTATATGAAAGAAAATAAATCAATGCAAACACTTGTATTATTAATATTCAACGAGTCGGTTTTTCTTACAGTTTATTATTTACAAAGATACAAAAATAAAACGGTTGATACTATACTAATAAAATATTATGAATTGAAGCAGTTTCAGAGTGATGGGGAATCTTCAAGGGAACCTCAGTTTAAGGGAGCTGATGATCAACTGACTCTTTTTCCCCAGATTTCGCTCCACCCTAGGTTAGCATTTAACCCTAGTACCCCCGTGAGCTGGCCGGCTAACCCACCAGCCCCCGGGTTTCTGGGATAACGGTTTCTCCGCGTGGCTTGGGTTATTTATAGAATTTAAACACAAACAAGAATAAATCCGTTAGATCTGACGAGGGATGGAAGAAGGGGTGGGGGGGAGAAACTGGAAATGATGGAAAGAAGGAAAAAATACTATTTATGATCGCAGGAAAGATCAATCCATCACTTTCCTGCTACAATATATAGAAAAATATTTGCAATTAAAAATAATCAAGTTTTAGAAAGAAAAACAGAGATACTCCACTCTTTAAATTATGTTGGAAGACATTTTAAATATTTTTTTCAGATATTTTTGCTTAAACAATGATGAATAGCAGCGTAAACCTATTGTTGATATTTTGTTCTATTGCTAGAATAACAGGGAAGACCTTCCTCATAGAAACAGGCGAGGTGAAAAATACAGGGTGTCCCACTTTACATGATGACTAGATTCACTAACCTCAGCCTAAGTCGAGGGTCCGGAAATAATCTTGATGTATTCTTTAACGAAGGCCGCAGCCTTAACGAATACTGCCTTAACAAGCCTTAATAAGCTAAGTTTAAACTATAATGGATTTGGGAAAAACAAAGCAAAAATTTGCTAAATTGATCCCAAAAAGACACTGTTACGTACGGTAACGGTACGGTCATTGTAAAACTTTAAGAGTGCGTCGAAGATTGATTGAATGTATTTGGTCGATCAATGGTTAGATAGAATCTGTAGAGCTATTCTATTACGCTTTTTTTACTCAGACTAGGGTTTCCACAAAACAGTAGATTCTCTTGCGCAACAGTTTCGCGTTTTTGCACGAAATTTTGCATCATTTTCGTATCAATTCGAAACCAGGTTTGCACGAAATTGCGCATTCATTCGAAATGAGTATCTTTTTTTGCAAAAAATTGCGAATGAATACATAAAAAGTCATAATTTTTGCATGATTTTGAAGAAAAAAATAATATTTGTTTAATGACATATTGCTCAAATATATTAAATATTTAAATATTTGGACACCAAGATGTGAATTAGTTTCTGTAAAAAACAACTTCTATATCTGCAGTATTTTATTCATGACCAATAATGTCAATATTATTTTCTATAAAATGTTGGTTACATTCTTAAAGAAAAATTTGGTATGATAAATACGTTTTTAAAAAACGCTAAAAAGGTGCCATCACTAGTCGTAGGTCCACAGCTCTTACATAATAGGACAAAATTTCCGCCAAAGTTTCAAAAAGAGCTATAGAAGACCAAAATAATTTGGTTCATGAAATTAACATGTCTTCGTTTGATTAAGGAATTCGAATCCGTTAAAATACAAAAAAATGAAGGTCCAAGGCTCGAAAACTTGTCTAAGTTGAGCATTTTTTTTAAAGTGCGGTTTTTGGAAGTTTGTTGACCATGACTAAGTCTATTTTTAGAATTTTTCAAAAATTCCTTCCGACTTAATTTCGAAAAACATGATAAAATCATGAAAAAAAATACTTTTGAGCTATGTAGGGCGTATAAAAATAGTCTTTGAGATATTGAGTTAAAATTTCTGGTCACGGTGCAATGGAAAAATTTACCGCGCGCATCTATTTTCCTAAGTTGTTCATCCATGGACCTTAATGATATCTTTCTGATAAAAATGTCCATCACAACTTTTCAAAATATGGTTCACTTCCTATGTATCTTAAATATGAAAAAGATTTTGGATGTCTCAAAATGTGAAATCTTTAAATTTGATGAATTTAAAGTGACCGTTCATGCAACGATGGAAATGCAAGATTTCACCCTTAAAAGTCCTGTCTGATCAAGATATGAATTATAGATATCAATAATTGTAAGTTCGAAAGCAGATTATTTTCAATTGTGAGTAAACTACAAAACATTTCTACTCCAGACAAACGTAAAGGAATTATCAGAATAGAACACTTTTGAACCTAGAAAAACGACAATATCTTCCACATACAAGGCAATGTTATGGCTCGGGCATTACCATCTTTGCATGGAGGGTCACTTAAAATTACGCGTCCAGTCCCTTTAAGCTTTTTTCCGAAGGTACATGGTGTTCAAATAAATATGGGAACTCAGTGACGATTTCGATATCGTCTTTGCTATGAATTAGCATTGTAATACCTAATTTCAAAAGCCATAATATTATTATGTCTGCTAGAATTTATTTTATGAAAACGGTAAATGACTGAAAAGATGTGTCTATAATGCCTTTGCAAGATAAACAGTGATGACGGACTTAAGTTTACTCTGTTTTTATACTGTGATTTTCTTTTTTTACTAAGTACACCCATATGCAGTTAAAGCATAGCAGACGAAAATCTTACGGATTACAGCTTTCTCAGTATTTATAAATACGATATCGAATTCGTCACTGACTTCCCATGTTTATTGGGACACCCTGTACATATTTGCATGATTTTACAGGTGAACTCCCAAAAGAAAAATGGTTCTGACTACCAATGGAAGGTAAATGTTCCAAGGTCATGCCATTAGGATTTTGCATACAGTTATAAAAATTAAGATTCTTATCCTAATCAATCAATTAATTTAATATTTGATTTGATTTAATTTTATTCACAGCATAATGTTTGGAAGAAAAAAACATATTCCATTTCCAAAAAGAAATTTTTGGGGGGGACCTCTGGCGTCAGAGTTAGAGGGCAGGAAACATTAAAAAAATTGAGAAATTTTTTTGTTTTGATAAAAGATTTCAAATTCTAACTAACATATAATTAACATACCTAATCAAATTTTTTTGTAATGTAAAATATTTGTTTTTAGATTCAGAAGTATACCATTTATAACACACAGCTTTAACCCTGTTTTGGAACTAATGTCTCTTGTATTATAAATAGTTCAAATAAGGGGTTAGTAGTTAGTACCTCTGAATCTGATTAAATGTTCGGCAAAAAATAAAATAAAAAAATAGTAATATACAGTGAAACCCTTAATAACGAATACATCGGAAGAATTTATCAAATGTCGTCTTGACAATTTTTCAATGAGTTTTATACTATATTACGTAAATTTCAGTATTTGCGAAAATAAATAAATAGCCATGAATATGCGGGAACAGTTTTAAAGAGCTCCATATAATCATTTATTTAAAAAAACTAAATATCTGCAACTAACCATTATCAGAAAGTGAAGAATACGACATTTGATGAATTCTTTCGATGTATTCGTTATTAAGGGTTTCACTGTAGCAGGTTCCATAAGTTGTAAACAAAAACATTCAAAAACAGTTTGTTCCATGTGTATTTGCTTCATGGTTCTCAAAGAATTATACTAATAAAAGTTAGCTATTTTACTTATTAAAAAACTGAATATATAGACTATTATGCAAATATTAGATTCGATGCTTCAAATCTAGTTCCAAATCCAGTCTTGGGTAATGACTTTCTTCCGTCAGTGGTAGATATAGCACACCGGCACCTAAGCGCACCGTATAATTTTTATGAAAAAATTTATGGGAAAAAAAAATGAAATCTTCTGTTTTAGAATAAAAAGTAAATCTATCTGAATAATCATTTGTATTAAACCGAGTGCACAAGAGAGGTTTCATCAGTATTTTATCAAAATATCCTGGAAAATCTATGTTTAAAATATCTCTTTGTAAATAAATGGAACTTTTACACCTTTTCTACGGGATTTCTCAGCAATTCTGACAATTTTTAGGTCATTTTTATAGTCGGAAATATGATATTGGTTTCATTTATATTATGAAATTCTTATTCTAAATAAGTTTAACATGTATGCATAGAGAATAGAATATATAGAGAGGAATTAAAAGAATCTCTCGGTATGAATTTTTTCAGTCCCTTTCAGCCTGAAATGGAGTTCAAAGTGTACAAATCATGTAAATGTTCACAAATTATATGCAATTGAGTACATTCATACAATATGTTCCCTAGACTATTCATTTCAATTTCGAAATTTTTAAAGCTGTTAAATAAACTTTATAATGAATTAGGTGAATAAAAACATCATTTGATTTATAGTTATAACGGAAAATCATCGTTTGTACAGAGTGGAAGGCATAGAGTCTATGTGAAATGATCATTGGCCTATTATGAAACCAGCCTATTTCATAATTTGGTTTTCTTTTAAAAATAATTTTAGATTTTCTATAAAATGATATTCCAGGGCCCAACAGGTTATATAGCATAAATATGTGAAGTACACCTGCAGTACGGAAACAGTACAACAAAATGGCCGTTTTACACTTTTTTCTAGTAAATTCCTCTCTATATATTCTATTCTCTATGCATGTATGTATATCGAACTTATCAGTTATTTCTATCTTCCCTTTTCTAATCTTTTGTTTTTTCCTTCTTTCTCACTCTTGTTTCTTGTCTTTCTTTCTCTTTCTTTCTTTTTCTTTCTCCTTCATTCTACTTCTGTCTCTTTCTTTCTCTTTCTTTTTCTTATTTCTCCTTCTTTCCTTTCTTTCTCTTTTTTCTCCTTCTTTCTCTTTCTTTCTCATTCTTTCCCTTTATTTATCCTATCTTTCTCTTTCTTTCTCTTACTTTTTCCTTCTTTCTCCTTCTTCTCCTCCCCATTCTCTTTTCCTTCTCACTTCGTATTTTTTCAGCGTTTCTTTTTATTATTCTCCCATATTCTAGTCTGACAGAAGCAAGCTTCAAAGAAGATACACCTAGAACCAGCATATCTTTCATCACATAAAAAGTGTATTACAGTATGTGGAATAAATATGCAAACATTTTTTAGTTTCTTCCCAGACTATGCATTACACTTTTTTCTTGTCAAATATATCACTCCTGTATGCCGAGTTCATTAGTCCAATCAGGTTTCAGTCTAGTGTTTGTTGTCTATTCTGAACCAATAGAAATAGTTTGGCGGTAACATCTATTTTTCTATCTATCTCATAATCCAATCAGAATTATGAATCCTTCAATCGGCGCTATCAGTGAATGGAAATATTTACTGCTACTGAAACTATGGTGATTGGTAATATATAGAGGTTCCTGGTAAATTTTAATTTGACAGAAGTATGTAACGTTTACTTTCAGTTTAAACCAAGAAATAAATCGGTTTAAACAAAACATTGCAGTACGTTACAACAGTACATATGGTCTAGATGTTGGTAAAGTCCACAGACTAGATATATTACGACTGCTAATCAGGTTTCACGCGCTGCCCTAAGCAGGCCTATGGTCGTAACGACACTGGGCTAAGCAGGCCTATGGTCGTAACGACACTGGGCTAAGCAGGCCTATGGTCGTAACGACACTGGGCTAAGCAGGCCTATGGTCGTAACGACACGACACGCTATATTCTTACTAAAGGTTTTTGACTGCACCATCTAGGTAATGTTACATCGTCTATACGCAACATCCCCCCTACTAACTTCCGACCTACTAACTTTCCGACCTACTGCAATATCGGACCTACGCCAGCTGTTTATTTTTGTATTATTTGAGGGTTAGGTTAGGTTAAGACAATTTCTGGGCCGAGTGCTAGTAGGTCGGATGTGTAGTATAGCGGATTTGGCGTAGGTCAGAAGTGGAGTATAGCGGATTTGCGTAGGTCGAAAAATACACCACCCACCATCTAACAACCACTTGTTGCATATAATACCCATTCAGGGGTTAAGTTTTACAATTTTTAATGAAATACTCTAACTTTTAACGTAAAATGTTGTCTATTTTTCGAAGGTTTTGTATTTCGTATCCAAATGTTTGGTAAGTGGTCGTTGTAGAAAACATATCACATATTCTTGGTAGCGGTCAAACTCTGTTACTCGCGAATGCCGCAATGAATTATAAGAAGAGAGAGATTAGTATATATTTTAGGGGTTAGGTTAGGTTTAGACACTTTCTGGGCCGCGCGCTATGGCTATGAGGCCGTGCGCCGCTGCTAGAACTGGCTCTCTCTCTGTATTAAAATTCATTGCGGCATTCGCGAGTAACACTGATTGGTCACTGCCCATATTCTAGCCTTTGCTAGGTCTCTGTTCTCTCTTGTCTATGGTTAAGCCTCTTAAAGGAAGATATTTATCAAAAATAAAGAATACTTCTTCTGCTTTTTTACTACCTATCACGCTATTAAACACTTTAGGGAACTCCTGTAGATTAGTAAATTGAGTGTTCGCCACAAAATTCTGATTTTCTAATCCCTATATCAATGCAATCCAGTGTCGTAAACATTCGATATTTTAAACTATGAATTAATTGTTAAAACACAGTTTGAAATACGTTACCAACCTCTGGTTGCAAAGATACAGGGACTATACATTTAAGTTTGTGGCAAAGCTTGTTTTCTTCATGTCGTTTACAATAGTTTTATAAGTACAACTTTACAACTTTGAAGATTTTTTCGCCATTTTTAAAAACCAGTAGATATTGCAATTTTATAAATTCTAGATCATACTTTATTAAATTTACATAAATGTAGATACATCATTGATTATCATATATTATTAGTTTTTAAAAACAATTACATGTACAATCCAAATAGTCATAAGTTTTTAATTTGATTGATCAATTTTATGCAATTTTTACCAAACATACATTTTGATTTCTATAACATGTTGGGGATATCAATGAAAAACTTAGTCTTTTACGAATTTTTTTGATGCTTAAACAAATTATATTTTTATCGTAAATGCTGGAAAACAATCGTCATGTTATTAAGAATTTACAAACGGTTTATTTTGCATTTTTAGAACTGAATGTGTTGAAAACTCAGTGCTTATCAGGCTCCTTTTGTTTAAATCTAGGATTGAATGTGTTGAAAACTATAAGTGCTTATCAGGCTCTTTTTGTTTAAATTCAGGAATGAATGTGTTGAAAACTCAGTGCTTATTAGGCTCCTTTTGTTTAAACTTAGGAATGAATGTGTTGAAAACATGTGATCAGAGCTAACTCCGAATTGCACTTGTGAATCTTTTTTTTTTAGTTCTCTCATGCCAGAAAAGTGTTTTTAAAGTTTAGTCGTCTGATTCCAGATTATTGGATAGTCTAGTTTTCTGATACCAGATCAGCGGATTTTAGTTCAGACTGCTGTTACCGAATTAGCTGAGATTAAATTTTAACCTCTGTTACTAGATCTGATGAGATTTAGTCAAGACATCTGATACCCGATCTGATGAGATTTAGTTTAGACCTTTGATACCAGATCTGATGAGATTTAGTTTAGACCTCTGATACCAGATCTGATGAGATTTAGTTTTAACCTCTGATACCATATCTGATGAGATTTAGTTTAGACCTTGATACCAGATCTGATGAGATTTAGTTTTAACCTCTGATACCATATCTGATGAGATTTAGTTTAGACCTCTGATACCAGATCTGATGAGATTTAGTTTAGACCTCTGATACCGGATCTGATGAGATTTAGTTTAGACCTCTGATCCCAGATCTGGTGAGATTTAGTTTAGACCTCTGATAGCAGATCTGGTGAGATTTAGTTTAGACCTCTGATACCAGATCTGATGAGATTTAGTTTAGACCTCTGATACCAGATCTGGTGAGATTTAGTTTAGACCTCTGATACCATGTGCACTAAAAGTTCTGGTCTGTGACACCTAAAATAAGTAACAAAAATTAATAAATTGTAAGAAAATACAGTTAATACCACATAGCTTTCGATTTCTTCAATGATGCTTGTATAGGGTGTCCCAAAAAACTAGGTAATTTAGTGACGACGGGACACGGCATCAATACGTGAATACAATTTAGTGACGACGGGACACGGCATCAATACGTGAATACAATTTAGTGACGACGGGACAACGCATTAATACGTGAATACAATTTAGTGACGACGGGACACGGCATTAATACGTGAATACAATTTAGTGACGACGGGACACGGCATTAATACGTGAATACAATTTAGAGACGACGGGACACGACATTAATACGTGAATACAATTTAGTGACGACGGGACAACGCATTAATACGCGAATACAATTTAGTGACGACGGGACACGGCATTAATACGTGAATACAATTTAGTGACGACGGGACACGGCATTAATACGTGAATACAGTTTAGTGACGACGGGACACGGCATTAATACGTGAATACAATTTAGTGACGACGGGACACGGCATTAATACGTGAATACAGTTTAGTATAGTATCCCAGTTAAGACAATTGATATGAAAAGTTACAAGTCTCGGGAGTCGGGAATTCCATTCATTTTAGCGCTATCCAAATTGACAGAGATAATGAGAAATCTGTCCAGAATTTAATTTCCATAATAAAAACAAAAACGTTCCAATGTTTGATATTTTCTTTAATTTTAAAGATACAAAGAGTGAAAACCATATTTTAAAATGTTTATTGAGACACTCTCTATCATTGCTGCCTGATCTAAATCATTAGATTTAACAAACTTCTATCAAATTAGTTTAAAAGTATAGAAATCGTTTACTCTATTTTAGATACAATCTAAAAAATTAAAATTTGTCATATAATATTAAATCTGTCGTAAAGCATTAGCAACCAGCCAAATGTTTGAAAAATGATACCAATTAAGTTGATTTTGGGTCAGTGCTCCAACATATTTAGTTTGATAAAAATAATTTCTAACAGTATTTTCTCTTTAAAAGCTAAAAGACAGGTGACCTGAGAATATGAATATCCAGAGCTAGCTCCTCCGATGCCTCCAGCTCCTCCGACTGCTTCCCCTCCGACTCTAGGTGCACTAACCCCAGTGGGACCCCGGGAAACTACTGCCTTAGCATGATAGGCCTAATTTAACAAGCAAGATTAAAACAAACAACTTAAAAACACCACTTAAATATCAAAAGGGGAAATACTTCAGTGATACGGCAAGTTAGTTGTCTAGTTATTTGTATCTAAACAATCATTTATTCATAAAAACAATTTATTCAATACACTTTTCGCAACATTAACAACACTATAGCACTTATTTTCAATCCTTTTGTTACAGTTAATTGCTAGGCTATAGGCCTGAGAAACCGTTTGCTTTTAAACTTTTTAACTAATAATTATTCTTTCGATTTGTTAACATAATTCTCCCCAGCCCTACTCTACAGGGTGTCCCACAAAACATGACAGTAGTGAGACGAATTTAAGGTCGGCTTTGATCGTTGAAATATTCACGGAGATAACAAGAATTTCGTTCAGATTTGGTTTTATTTGATACTATTGAAATCTGAACGAAATGCTTAATATCTCCTGTAATATTTACACCACAAAAAAGTCAGACCATATTTTGGAAATACCAGGACTAGAAGAATATTAAAGTCATTGTTATGAGAATCATATATGTAAAAGTAGGTTGACGATTAATCACTGAATGTCTCCAATAAATTCAAAGTTCAAAGACGACTTTCAAATCTTCTTGCTACTATCATGTTTCGTGGGACACCCTGTTCTTCAAGTTCATTAGAATTATTTCTTAATTAACGGGTCTTAATCCATTAGTTTTTGACTTTTAACTTAACAATGATCAGTTCGTTAACAGAATATACCAACTAATAAATCATTAATTGATCTTGGATTAAAAAATAATACTTTACTTTTAAAGGGAAAAGAAGCGTAAGTTCAAGTTACCCTCCATGCAAAGATAGCAATGCCCGATTTTCATCAGTACTCTTGAAACCTTTATCTTGTCAATAAATGTAGAAATAAATACGTTTTATGGCTTGATAAATATTGTTTAATTATGAAATGCAAAAGCCACTTTTGTGGAGAAACCACAATTGTAAGATATCAGTTTTCATAATTTTAGAAATTTATATCTAACTTATATGTCATTAACATTGATTGAGGTTAACATTTTGATTAATTGGTTTCAATTTAACAGTTCTTGCCGTTTGATTCCGTTACCGCATTATTCCGTTAATTCTAAAAGTTTTCCTTCATTAACGAAATTTTGTCCAGCCCTATACCTGGGTCAGAGTTTGCCTAGGTTGGATTCCTTGATATCTTGGATCCACCCTCTGTCCTACACTAGGAGGAGTAGATCCCCTAGCTCCTGGTTTACTTGGAGATACTCGTCCTGGAGATATACTTGATCTTGCAGGACTATTTCGGGGCCCTCCATCACCTGAACTTTATACAGTTAACATGGAGATATACTTGATCTTACAGGACTATTTCGGGACCCTAAAATGATCAATTTAAAAGTAATGGAGACATTATTTTAAATGACACCGAACTCACTGAAGGTGAAATCAGTGCTAACGATATCATGACATTATATTAGTTTTTTAGTTCAAACCCAGAGTAAAATTTTTAGATTTACAACATGCATTGCAGCAATGTTTCTTTGTGCTGTGAAATGAAAATGCCTTATTACTTTGTTTGTATCAGACAGAAAAGCAAAAGTTGATAAATTCAAAGTTTAAAAATCTGCAGAAGTAATATCTTTCTAGAATTGTTTTAAAAAAGGGTCGTTGAAAGGAATTGCATCGCAATCTAATGTCGTAGACCTTAGTTATTTCAAGCTTCAAATTCTGTTACATCAAATAATTTAAGTTTGAAATATCAAATGTTGCAAACTTGCAACGATGTGTGTATTATAAAATTTGAGTTTATAAAATTTCAAATGACTCTCCTTCGTTCAAAGATGGCAATACCCAATTCACCGTGCTACCTTCAAACAATGATCTAATAATTAATGTGGAAGAAATTTCCTTTTTTCTAGGTTAAAAAGTATTAAATTCTGATAATTCCTATATGATTTTCTCGTAGTAAAAATGGATAAGTCATTTTGAAAGTGAAGCAGCAATTAAAATTACACTTACAGTCCCCTGTAACAGTTTTTTTGAAAGTATTAAAAAATTTATTTAGAAAATTTAAGAATAGGTTTATGTGGGAGTTTTATTGTTTTCATTAGACACACCCTAACTATCGATAATGACTGTACACTTTGAAGATTACACCTGTTCACGGTTTAAATTTATCATTTGAAAAATTTAAAAGATATACATTAATATAGGCAGGCATGTAGATAGATATTGACAGATACATAGATAATTATACATACAAATATACATATAAATATATATATATATATACATATATACTAATAGATATATAAATAGATAGAAAGATATATATTTATTATTAAAGTAAGTGATATATATAAGCATAGTTAAGCTAATCACAATACAGTTTATGACATATTTTCATACATAACTAGGCTAGGTTAATCATGTTACGTAGTTATTTACAGCACAGTTAAGACAAATCATGGTATGGGTTTTACATAGCTATTTACAACGTAGACAATTAATAATTTACAGAGCTATTTACAACGCAGATAATTAATAATGTACAGAGTGGTTCAGGTTTACAGATATCTGTTACATGATATTTTTTTAACAGGTCCCCTAGTTAAATTGTTTCTCTGTCCTCCAGTACAAGTGGTTCTATGTCCTCCAATACATATGGGGCTAAGTCCTCTGATAAAAGTTGCTCTATGTCCTCCAATACAAAAGGTGCTATGCCCTCCGATAAAAGTGATGGGGTGTCCTCTGATAAGATTGATAATATTGATGCTATGCCCTCCGAAGAGAGGATTGCTAGAAAACTGGAATCTGGTTGCGCAGAGTCCTAATGTTCTTATCCTCTAGTGTAAGGATGAACATAAAAGTGAAGAATATTCCAGCAGAAGAGAAGAAATGCCAAATATCATGGTTATCAAATATCCCAGCTTTACATCCACTGTTTAAACTCCTGAAATAATAGATAGTGTGATGGTTAAACTGTGAGTTCAGTATTTTAATTCATTTGACGTTTCTACCTTGTAATAATGCTACTTAAGAAACGCCAGTAGCTTTTTCTGAAACTTGTGTTGTGAGAGTAAATATATTGAAGAAATCATAATTATTTTTTTTCTTATTCCCGCCTCCCCCCTTCCATCACAATCACATGAATGATGTTATGCCCCTGGATTCTTTGTTTTGATCTCCGCCCACTGCAGTACACCTATTTGACGCATCAGATATGGCAGTTCCGATTCAATGTTTATTTCTTGGGTATAGACTTAAGTTATAATGCAAGGAGGAAAGTTAATTGCAGTCGCGTGTACTCTGCGTACATATTGAAACCAGTTCTCTCTTGGCAGAATTTGTAATCAAGAATAGATGCATCAGTGTTCTTTTAGTATCCGTGGAGGTTAAAAGCATTAAATTTTGATAATCTTGATAATTCACATAAAAGTTTCCTATGACCAGAATAATTCATTGATTTTTTATGTAAAAGATGGATCCCATGTCAAGTTTCGACATCCGTCTTGTGTTTACATACCGCCCAGAGACAGAACACTGCAGTACAAAAGATTTGTACACCTCTGAAATAACTTTCCTTGCATTATAACCTTACTAACTAAAAAATTGCATTCAATGAGTTTTTGGTCATTACTAAAATCTCATCCATTGTGGATTTCCCTTTACAGATATATTCTTGAATTATCCAGGAATTTTTTTTTAAACTTCTCCGCGACTGATTTACTGTGCAATTCATTTTCTTCATAAACCCAGAGAATATATTTTACATAATAAAGATAAAGGGATTGTATACAAACTAGAGTTTATTCAGTGTTTAGATAAAGGGATTGTATACAAACTAGAGTTTATTCAGTGTTTAGATAAAGGGACTGTATACAAACAAGAGGTATTCAGTGTTTAGATAAAGGAATTGTATACAAACTAGAGTTTATTCAGTTTTCAGATAAAGGGATTGTATACAAACTAGAGTTTATTCAGTTTTCAGATAAAGGGACTGTATACAAACTAGAGTTTATTCAGTGTTTAGATAAAGGGATTGTATACAAACTAGAGTTTATTCAGTGTTTAGATAAAGGGACTGTATACAAACTAGAGTTTATTCAGTATTCAGATAAAGGGGTTGTATACAAACTAGAGTTTATTCAGTGTTCAGATAAAGGGATTGTATACAAACTAGAGTTTATTCAGTGTTTAGATTAAGGGGTTGTATACAAACTAGAGTTTATTCAGTTTTCAGATAAAGGGATTGTACCATATTGAGTTTCTTAATGGAATTGCTCTGAATTTTTAATCCCTTCATCGTTCCAATACGATGTCGTAGACTTTTGATTTTCCAAAAAATTATGTTAGATTAAATAGTCTAAATTTAAAATGTCAAAGACTTTCACCATCTGGTTCCCAAGGTAAAGGAATAATAAAATTTGAGTTTGTGGCAAAAGCTCAATTTCTTTTCTCTCAATACATATATGAAAAATCTGAAAGGAATTGATTATTCGCCACATAATCTCTGGTTTATTAATGTTGTGGGTTTTAAGTTTGTGGGTAGGGAGGGCAAGCGGGGCCACCTTGAGCCCCGCGAACTGATCTCCAAGCTGTTGTATTCGCAGATGAGTATTTAAAATGATTTGGTGCTACCCTTCAACGTTAGAATAGATATTATAGAAGTAATAAAAAAAAAAAAAAATATCAAATCTTTAAATAGTTAGGCAATATTTAAAAAACATTCCATAACTATTATAATATTAAGAATTTAAAAAAAATTATATATTGCTTCTGTAATATCTATTCTACAGGATAGGGGTTGCGCCAAGTCATTTTAAATACTCATCTACGACTTCAGTGGCTTGGAGACCATTTCTCGGGGCTCATGGCGTCCCTGCACTCCTCCCTCGTGAATAATGGGGAGGGAGGCTAGGTGTGAATATTCTGCTTGTAAGATAACGCCTCTTCTTTTCTCTCTGCCTTGAGGCTAAAATTAGGCCTATACCAACCACCCACAACTCAAGCAGATGCATAGCTGTCTAACAGGACTGTCTTGTAGTATAAATGCATTATTCAACCCAGTTGTTTTAGAATCATGCACACTCAAAACAACTTTAATTGATTGTTTATAAAAATGTTTATACCGTTCTTTTAAAGTTTTATATTAATGACTACAAGAACTGAACACTTGCCACTAATTCTTTATTTCAAATCATTATATCTTTACAATCTGATGTGGTAGATCTTCAAAATTTCAAACTGAATACTGCGGGCTAAAAAAGTCTAAAATTATAAAATCAGGTTCTTCATCAGGTTGCAAAGATATAAGGATGAGAAAATTAGGGTTTGTTGCGAGAGTTCGAAAGTTGATTGCTCATAAATCAGAATAAATGCTGGGAATTCAAAATTTAATTAAAAATAAATATTTTAAAAGGAATTAGAAAAATAAATTGGAAGTAATTAACAAAGACGACAAAAAAAAGAAAAATTAAAAATGGAGAAAAATGTATATATTTACTTATAAAACAAGAGCCGGTCTTTTATATTTAAATTTTAATTAAGAAACGGTCGATTTTATGTTTGCATGAATGTTTGATTCACAACACAGTGCTCTTTAAACACTAGTTTTAGCCAAGGGTGTAATGCAAGGAAAGTTAATTGCGGTTGTGTATACTCTGCGTACATACTGAAACCAGTTCTCTTTGGGCGGCATTTGTAAACAAGAATAGATGCATCAGTGTTCGTTTAGTATCCGACGAGGTTTAAAGCATTAATTTATGATAATTTTGATAATTCACATAATAGTTTCCTATGACCAGAATATTTCATTGATTTTTTAATGTGAAAGATGGACCCCATGTCAGGCTGTAACATCCGTGTTGTGTTTACATTACCGCCCAGAGACAGTACACTGCAGTAAAAAAGATGCGTAAACACTTCTGAAATAAGTTTCCTTGCATTACATCCTTGGTTTTAGCAAACTATTTTTGAGGTCTCTGTAAGAGTGGCTTGAGGATTTAATTACCCGGGGGAATTGAGGGAATTTGAAAGAATTAAATTGTGAGGTAATAAAGAATAACTATATCGCCCTCATTGTTCACCCCTGTTTACCGATTTCATTAGCGCCCATGGTCCAATCAAGGTTCAGTCATGTGTTTATTGTCTATTCTGAACCAATAGAAATAGTATGGATGTAACATCTATCTTTCTATCTATCTCACTATCCAATTAGAGTTATGAATCCTTCAATCGGTGCTATCAGTATAATTGTAAATATAGTGTGTTGCTCAGCAGACACGGGGTTAAAGCATACTGGTGTGCAAATCGGACATGAATTTCTTCACAAAGCTAGAAATTATATCAGCAGTCCCTCTAAAAAATCTTAATTAATTTTTACCTATTCTGTATGTTCCACTTGGTTGGATGGAAACCCCTGTCACACTTTCTTCAGACTGCCTAAATATTGTTTAATAATTTTTCAAGTTAGAGTTTTCGAAAAGTTTGCAAAAGATGTTTTAAGCTTAAAGGGAGTGTTCGCAACTTTAAAAAAATAGAGTTCGCAAAAATATTTTAATTATAATTATATTTGATGTATTGAGGATGCTTTAAACTACACAAAAAGGGTCAATTTTAAGCAACATTACTGCTACGGTTTCGTGTATCTTGTCTAGTTTTGATTTTACACACAAGTATGAGAAAACCAAACTTATCTTCAAGATTAAACTATTTCACTTGAAACTAACTAATTAAAAAAAATCAATCTAGGTACATTTAGTGAAAATTTGAATCCAAGATAAGGGCTATTTTAACCAGAAATCTAGCTGAATTCCCGTGAATTGTTAGCTATTCTTCTTTCTTCTTCTAGTTTTAATTACCTATTATTTGCCGGAAGGGAAAATCTAACATTTTTATTATATTCTGCTGAGGGTGGGGGCTGGTCAGCTACTGAAGGTCGTCTTACAGACCTAGATAGTTAGATAGATAGATTAAGGAGTTAGCAAAAATGTAGGTTATTGATTTATATTTATTTAAATTGATGAACAGCTTCATAAAAAATTGTATTCCACTTTATCTCTATATTAGATGGGGACAGGTTATTCAAAGTTACTAGCGCCCGTTTACCCGCACTTGAACGATTTTACCGGGAAACTAAATTTTCGCTATTAAAGTTGATCCACTGAACTTAAAATCTCAAAACCAAGCTAATAGCATTTCCGTGGGTCTCCATAGCTCCCCAATCAAATTTTGAGGCAAATTGGTCCAGGGGTTCCTGAGTTATGATCGGAAAAACGGAGATTACAACTTTATATGTAAAGATAATCTTCTATATGATAAAACAAGACATTCAAATATATGTTGGATATAGCCGGCCAAACGGCTGGACCGAATGGGCTGACATTTTTGTTTACATTTATGGCTAACCAGGGGTGTTGTAGGCTTACAAAATTCGAATTTTTATTTTTTTTTCAAAATTTTACACGGAGCAATGCCGGGTCCTTCATTTTGTAGATAATAAAGCTCTTCACTTAACAATATACATGATTACTCACTTTATTGAGTTGAGTTTGGAGCCGGAAATTAACGAGTCAAGGGTTTTCCGAACATCATCTTTTAAAACCTAAAAAATTAATAAACAATCCTAAAATCCTTTGTGAAGCTGATAAGTGAACTCTTTAAAGTTTAAAAAAGAGATTTCTTACCAAAATAGACAAGTTTAAATAAAGATAATTAGAATTGGACGGACATGCCACCATTTTGGAGGTCCCAGAATTAGGGAATTAAACATGAATTTAGACCCCCCCCCCCCACGCCTCTTTAGGGTTAATTTAGTTTCCATTTCTTTCAATAAATAAAATAAGAAGTTTTATTACCTTTCTATTTGGATTGGAATATTTTTTGGCATCCTCAATGTCTCTGAAAAATTATAATAATTATGTTTTTTTAAGAATTAACTGTTTATGCTAGGGGGGAGGGCGGGGGGTATGCAGGGTTATATTCAAAAAACTAAAGTAATGTATGGTCGTAGAACACCACACGAAAGAATGCAAATTTGGAAGACGACTTTATATATTTTCTTATAGAGGACTGAAATTTGGGTGCCCAAAACGAGGAAAATGGGGATAGTAATATTCTGGTTTTCAAATCATATTTAATTACGTCATGGGTTACCCACAAGGGATGATACTTCAGAAACGACTGTGGAGAATTTATTCAATCTTTTTAAAAAAAATTCAGTCTGCAAATTAGCTTGCTTTGTTAATTGACATTGATTTAATTGATCTATTAGTTAAATAATTGATTAAATGATTGATTGGTTAATTAATCTATTAATTGATAAATTGATCGATTAATTAATAAATTGATCGATTAATTAATTGATTAAAACATTCATTTATTGATCAATTGATTGATTCATGAATTGATTAATTTATTAATTGATTAGTTGATTGATTGATAAATTGATTAATTGATTAATTGATTAATTGATTAATTGATTAATTGATTAATTGATTAAATGATTAATTGATTAAATGATTAATTGATTAATTGATTAATTGATTAATTGAAAAATTGATTGATTAATTGATTAATTAATTGAATGGTTGATTAATTGATTAGTTAATTAATTGATTGATTAATTGATTGATTGATAAATTGATTGATTAAATGATCAATTGATTAATTGATTGATTGAGTAATTGAATAATTTATTGATTGATTAATTAATTTTTTCAATTGGTTGATTACTTATTCATTAATCGACTTTTAATTGATTGCTTAAGTAACTGATTTATTGAATAATTGATTTGATTAAACCTGGGATCAACTTCTGTTCTCCAAATGTTAGGATCTGAATCATTGTTTATAACAAGCTTTCTCTCCAGGTCGATCCCGATCTTACCAGTTGTAACCTGAATATATTTCAGGATTAAAGAGACCTTTCACTATATTTCATGATTAAAGGGACCATTCACGATATTTCATGAGAAAAGGTACTTTTACCTATATTTCATGATTAAAGGGACCATTCACGATATTTCATGATAAAAGGGACCTTTTACGATATTTCATGATTAAAGGGAATTTTTACTATATTACAAGATTTAATCATGATATTTCATGATTAAGGGGACTTTTCACGATATTTTGTAATTAAAGGGACCTTTCATGATATTTTAAGATTAAAGGGAACTTTTACGATATTTCAAAAGTAAAGGGACTTTTACCAATATTTCATGATTTAATGGACCTTTACCGAAATTTCAAGATTAACGGGATAAAGGGACCTTTCACGAAATTTCATGATTAAAGGGACCTTTCACGATATCTCAAGAATAAAGGGACCACTCACGATATTCTTGATTAAAGGGACTTTATACGATATTTCAAGATTAAAGGGACCATTCACAATATTTCATGATTAATGGGACCTTTATTGATATTTCATGATTAAAGGGACAATTTTCACGGTTTTTCACGAAAAAAGGACTATCCACGCTATTTATGAAAAAAGGACTATCCAAGCTATTTCATGATTAAACGGATTATTCTAATGCTTTACAGGGATTAATGTGTGAACAGGGAATGAACTATTTTTTTGCTTTAGCTGATATTTTATAGATTCTAATTTGACAAACTCAACACAGGATTTAGTCTTTTTAAGGTTACAGTTGTAGTGTATATATATATATATTATATATGTGTATACTACTACTACTATTATATGCTTGTTTGTTTATATGCTGTATATGTAAGCTATAACCGGCCAAACGGCTGGACCGAATTTGAGGGAACCCATGGGTGCTTGGGAGTAACATAAGCTCAACAATATATTACTTTTCTTTCAAAATTCGATATTTTCAAATTCCACGGGCAACGCCAGGCACTTAATTTAGTTCCTCATATTTAGGCCTTCCAAAAAGCGAAGTAAAAAGTAGGTATTCAGGCAGTAAAAGCTGAGGACAATTCCAGTTAGTGTAGAAGCCAATAGTTTTAGGCCTGAAACGCGGAGTTTCAGAAAAAAGTAATGAGCATGTCACGCCAAAGAACCGAATTTTCTTATTTGATTTTATATGAAAATATATCAATATACAATATACAATATACAATATACAATATACAATATACAATATACAATATACAATATAGCTAGAAGGTTTAATTTTGAATCTAGGTTTTTCGATAGATTTAGAACAAAGAGAACTGTTGTGGTTAAAGGGTGAGGCCGCAGTGTTTCAAGACCAAGGCGCAAGCAGGGGCGTATACAGGAGTTTGTCAGGGAACTCCAGTTTATTTGAAGTATCAGACCGACCTCTAGGCAGTTAGAGAAAGTTTAGCAGCATACATACTAACTATATATAAAGGTAAAAGGGGACAGTTCTTAGTTTCGGCCCTTCTAGTGACAGTTTTGACATATCAGGGGGGAGAACCTACTTCCCTCACTATCCCAATTACCCCAACTACCCTCACATTCCCAACTACCCCAACTACCCTCACAATCCCAACTACCCCAACTACCCCAACAACCCCAACTACCCCAACTACCCAAACTACCCCAACTACCCCAACTACCCTCACAATCCCAACTACCCCAACTACCCCAACAACCCCAACTACCCCAACTACCCTCACAATCCCAACTACCTTAACTATCCCAACTACCCAAACTACCCAAACTACCCCAACTTTCCCAACTACCTCAACTATCCCAACAACCCCAACTACCCCAACTACCCTCATTACCCTTAACTATCCCAACTACCCAAACTACCCAAACTACCCCAACTTTCCCAACTACCTCAACTATCCCAACAACCCCAACTACCCCAACTACCCTCATTACCCTAACTAACCCAACTACCCCAGCTACCCCAACTATCCTAGCAACCGTCTTTTGAAAAGGTACCTGCAGTTAAAAGTCGAAAAACAGAGATTATATACTTACTGAAGGCGCTACTTATGAGGACTAAATCCCCTTTTGGAAATCATAGTTTTCATTTCTCCAGAGGTGTAATAGCGCCCATAGCCCCCCCACACATCTTTCTTCCTGTATACGTCCCTGGGTGCAAACAGAAAGAGTGATTCAAAATACAAAGTTCATCTAATTAAGTCGAACGACTCAAAGAAGACGATTTTTACCCGTTTTAGTATAACACAACTTATTTAAAGATGACACGACATGACGTCATCGCACAGCTGTTGAGGTTTCATGATTTGAAATATGTTAAGAAATTGAGGTTTCATGTTTAAAAAAATGTTTAAATTTAGGATTTCCATGTTTTGAAAAATGCTTCGAGTTTGGGTTTACATAGTTTAAAAAATGTTAAAAGTTTGGGTTTCCATATTTTGAAAAATGTTTAGAGTTTGGGTTTCTTTGTTTTGAATAAAAAACCTTTTTATACCTTTCCTCGGCGAACATGAACTCTTTTCCCGTTCAACATTTCAGTTTCTTCATCAGACACTATCTCAGGAGCCATTTCAAATACAAGATCCTTGTAAAGTATTTATTTACAGTGAGAACCAGAAAACTCTGGATTAGGGAAACGACTTTTAGGCTCAATGTATGACTTTAAATAGACCAATGAACATGAGACATAGCAATTTGGCAGTCTCATTTTACTTAATAAGTCATTATTAAGTTACAAGTCAAACTATATTGCTTTGTAACAACATCAAATACACTTTATTATTGTCTTAATGTCGTCTTCCTATTCCACAGTTTTCTGCTTAATAGATAAATAAAACTATCTTCTCAACGTAATAATTGCTGAGCTGCTATATGCAACTTTTAACTTTTTTTCTCGCACATTTAAAGTTAAACAAATAATTTAAAGTTTTGTTAAATCCACTAAACCTGATGAGTCTTTTTCTCCTTGTTCATATGTCCATAGTCTGGTAAAGGCATTTTTAGATAACTCTATGTATTCTAAAAATAAGAAATCCTATCACAGGTTGGGAAAAAATAAACTATCGACCTCCGTCATGTTAGATCTTGCCATCACTTTAAATATCAATCTGGTAGAATTGGCGGTCATTCTTTTAATTTTTAATTTAATGGCTGGATTCGCTGGATAAAGTAGAAATTAGATGACATAATCTAATTAATAAATCTCTGCAGATCGCTCATGTATTTATATTTCTACCTATATATGTTAGCTAAAAATGGACAACAGCTAGACCAAATTGGTTAAAAATTTTTGAGGGAACACATTGGTAACCCGGGGGTAACATAGGGTAAGCAAATTGAATTTATTTTCTTTCAAAAATCAATTTTTTTCCAAATTTTAATTTTTTAAAGATTCCACGGGCAACACCGGGTACTTTAGCTAGTATTATATAATCACTACACTCAAAGTGATGCTGAGGTTGCAAGCGCTCACGCAGAAGTGGAAGAGAATTTTGCCAATTACTTTTTAAAAACTAGAGCTTAAAACGGCAAAGGCGCGCATTACCACCCAGTCTTGAAAATCAGGCGCAGATCCAGGGGGGGGGTCAAGGGGTCAAGAGTATCTTTTGACCCCCCTTTTCTAGAGACTAACCTAAAAGTTTACTGTAACTTGTTTTCCAGCAGATACTTTAATATAAGGATTCATAAGGAAGTGAAATCTGCAAGAGGCCCCAAAAAGCCAGCATGAACGATGACAGATTTAATGATCTGCAGCCCTAATGAACATTCTTAGAAACCGTAAAACCCACAAAGTGTTAAAAGCTTGACAAAACTTGTAACTTAGTTAGTCACATGAAAAAAACACCCTTAACCTTTAATAGTTAATATCTCAATCTTTAACAATATGTAAAATTGTAATAAGAAATTATGTAATGCCAATGGAAATGGAAATATATTTTTTATAGAGTAATATATCTGTGTGAAAAAATTGTAAGTACAGCTCTAAGGTAGAAATATTTTTATATACTCTAAGAGTAATTTTCTGTTTTGAGCACTTAAAATACTCACTTTTAATGCTTATTTCTTTTAAATTCAGCCTTTGTTTGACACCCCCCTTTTTAAAAAGCTGGATCCGCCCGTGTTGAAAATTGATGCAACTTTTCATAGAAGTCTGGATCTCTGTGAACTGAAGAATGAATGAAAGATGAATGAAAATCATGACAAACTAAATTAACAGTTAAAGGGATAAAGTAGAATTAATACTAGAACATGAACAATGCAGAATTATAAATTATTTTGTACTGCAGAACAAGACAGGACATGGCAATTAGTGCAATACAAAAACTGAATTAGTATGGATATTTCAAGAATGAATAATAATAATATTATTTGAAGTTCACATTCTGAAACTAAAAACAAAACTGGGCCTAATATAGAAATAGAGGCGGGCAAGTGAACGCGCATACTGCAGTGTGCGTAGGCCTCAAACTCCGGTAAAAAACAGTCTTAAGACGTAACCTCGCCTTAAAGCAAATTTTAAAAGAAAAATTAAAATTTAAAGAAAATCTAAAAATTATAAAGTTTCAGAAAATAATTTTTCTTCTCGCCCCCCTCCTCTCCTTTTTAAAGATGACACGACATGACGTCATCGCACAGCTGTAGTTTCTACGGGTTTAAAGTGCGTTATTTGTTTTTGTTTCGGGGGAGGGGGGGAAGGGGGGGGGTGATGAGGAGAAATTTGGTCTTAGGGGAGGGAATCATTAAAGAATAAAAAACAGAACTGTAAGAAAGAATTTAAAAAATTGATTAGAATAAGCCCGGTGTGCGTGGATGATGGACCTCGAGAGTGTTGAGTGCGCGCAGCGTACACTCCCACGCACTTTTCCTCTTCTCTTCTAATTAACTTATACATATATTTTCTTCGTGTTATGTTCACGCACTCTCTTTTGTAAAACATTTTTAAACTTTATAGTTTTAACAAATAAAACCTGTAAGGGGCATAATTTCAAACTTTCATTTGAAAAGTGGCATTTCCGATTTATTTACTACGATACCTTTAAAATCTTATAAGGGTGTCCCACGAAACATGACAATAGCTAGACGATTTTGAAGGTCGTCTTAGAACTTTGAAATAATTTGCGGCATTTTTTCGTAAACTTTTTTAGGAGGAAAATTCTAGAACTAATAATCACAAAATACCCCTTGTCTTGGCATTTCCAAATTGTGGTCTGCCTTTTTTGTGCTTTCAATATTTCCGGAGATATGATGAATTTCCTTCAGATTTGGACAATTTAGGTTTTATTCAATAAAAATTAAATCTGAACGAAATTCTTAATATCTCCGGTAATATTGAATGCACAAAAAATGCAGACCACATTTTGGAAACGGCAGGACTAGAAGAATTTAGTGGTTATTGTTTCAGGAATCATACATGTAAAAGAAGGTTGAAGACTGAATGTCACCAATAACTTCAAAGTTTAAAGACGACTTTCAATTCGTCTTGCTAGTGTCATGTTTCGTGGGACACCCTGTATGTATATTATATCAAGCATACAAGATATATGCTTATATTTGATTTTATCTGAAAGAACAGCAGAGCGGGCCACTTGAAATTAGATCTACAGTCTCTTTAAGACACGATTGTAAACAGGCGCGTAGTGGAGATTTAGTCTAGGGAGGTGCACTTTTATTTGTGCACCCCTCTAACTATTTATTTGATATAAAAAATGGTCTTCCTAGTTCAGATTTTTCTGTTTATCACTGTATTTTGGAATTCTTTTTTAAATGTTTGTATTACGTTCACATATTCAAATATGTGAACTATCCCTAGAAAACCAAGGTTATAATGCAAGGAAAGTTAATTGTGGTCGCGTATACTCTGCGAATACATATTGAAACCAGTTCTCTCTGGGCGGAATTTGTAAACAAGAATATGCATCAGTCTAGTATCCGAGGGGGATAAAAAAACTTTTAATTTCGATATTTTTGAAAATTCACATAAAACTTTCCTAAGACCATAATATTTCATAGATTATTTTTGCGGAAATGGATACCATGTCAGACATTCGTCTTGTGTATATTTTTTCGCCCAAAGAAAGTACACTGCAGTACAGAAAATGCGTACACCTCTGAAAAAACTTTCCTTGCATTAGTACCTTGTAGAAAACAAACATCAATTCTAATAGATTAACCATGAATACGAAGTATATACAGGGTTCACCCATAAATAGGAGATAAAAAGTTGCTGATGGCGGCACAATAACATCATTACAGGATTCTACTGCCAACTTTATATTTTCAGGTCAAATAATAATATAATCATTATTTCCGGAATATAATCGGAAACAAATTGCCATATTTGCCACAGGTTTACAAGAGCACAACTGGAAAGGGAAGAGGGGCCCCGGAATATGGAATCTTAAAAATTCCACTAATTTTCAAAAAACTGATTTCTAGCCTCAAATTTTCTGTTCCCTATATATTTGATATTTTCTTAATATTACAGTTAAATTCAAGTCAAAAATTTTGTGTGTAAATTTTAGATCAAGCATTGATCTCCTACTTATGCAGACCTACGGATTTATCTCATTCCTTTCCGATATCCCGTAGAGACCATACCCTGCAGGGATTAAAACTCTTATTTTAGGGATCAAGCATTTAATTTAACATTTAAAAGTGCCCACATTGGAAATCGAGATCAATCGTTTAGATAATAAACGATATTATTCCACATAATGATTTTTTATGATATATTGAGACAAGGTAATTATCTGTATTAAATATCTTTTACGATAAAATATTGTGAAATGAAATTGAATTTGACCTTAAGAAACTAAATCTGCAAAAATATTTAAACAAAGAGTAATCAATATTTATCTTGAGAATTATGAGAGGTTTAAATGCGAAAAACCTAGCTGTATATCGTGTGAATAATAAAAAAAAAAACATCTTAAATAACTGAAACTTTATTAGCTTATTTCTGTTTATGTAACTACCATCATTAACAACCCTGTATTTTAATTTATTATTACATAAAAATCCCTCTGTTCTCACCCTGCCACAGATCACCTGACAATCTCCTTCCTTTCAATCAACTCCTTACCTATCCAAAAACATATCTTGATGTCTGTACCAATTATATTCAGTAACGTTAATTAACTTCGGGCCAACCACTAAAAACAACCAATCCTGGTTAGGCGGGTCCAAACTGCATAGTAAATTGTGATTGCTTATTTGTAATATCTCATGCTTTGTAGTTGAATAAAAATATTAAATGAATGAATGATATATTAATATTTTCCTTAGAATATTTTTACGTTTATTGGACACAAACAAACATACAGTGCAGGATGCAGACATAATAATATTTTCTCAAACGTTAAACCTTTTTTTAATTTCTCTTGATTAAAACGTTTTTCTTAATACTATAGGTTATAGGTATTTATCTTAAATCGTTAAGCCCTAACCTTAAATTTCAAAGTTTAAAAGAAAATTATAAAATGTATCAATTTAATCTATTTTTTATATGTAAAGACCCCCCCCCCAACAAAACTATTTTGGAGAAACCCAGCATATTGTAAAAACTTGAACATTTTTGTTTTAATAGAATTGAAAGTAAAACATTTAGCTTCAATTTTTACTCACCCTGTAGAAGTGTTTAATCTAAATTTTGAAAGGTTTTATCACAGTGACTGCACATGTTCAAAAATTGAGGATTATCAATCATATACATTTAGGCAGAAAAGGTAAAAATATATTTTAATGTTTTAGACTCATTATCAAAACTATCTATGGAAGAAATAAGTTTAACTCATTATGATTATTTATAAGTTTCTAGTTTAGGTCCTTAAAGGGACTGTTAACGGAATGCAAAGGGATCTCCCGGCTCCAAATAAGGAGGATTTTATCTGAAGAAGAATAGAATTCTGTTTATTTCATTTTATTTGTCCCTGGTAAAAACTGTACGACACTGTTATAAGAAATCACAATTGAAAGCTATCAATTCTTCAGCTGGAAAACATCTGAATTTTTAGCTCACAAGATGTTTACTTGAATAACACGTCATCAATCCCATGAAAAGTTTCTAAATAGTCTCAAGACTTCTTTATTCATAGTCAGGCTTCAGTAAAAGGTTTTATAATGTAAACGCAAAAACTAAGGTTTTATAATATAAACGCGAAAACTAAGGTTTTATAATGTAAACGCGAAAACTAAGGTTTTATAATTTAAACACTAAACTAAAGTTTTATAATGTAAACACAAAAACTAAGGTTTTACAATGAAAACACGAAAACTAAAGTTTTACAATGTAAACGCGAAAACTAAGGTTTTACAATGTAAACACTAAAACTAAAGTTTTATAATGTAAACGCGAAAACTAAGGTTATAATGTAAACACAAAAACTAAGGTTTTATAAGGAAAACACGAAAACTAAAGTTTTACAATGTAAACGCGAAAACTAAGGTTTTATAATGTAAACGCGAAAACTAAGGTTTTATAATTTAAGCACAAAAACTAAAGTTTTACAATGTAAACGCGAAAACTAAGGTTTCATAATGTAAACGCGAAAACTAAAGTTTTATTATGTAAGCACAAAAACTAAAGTTTTATAATGTAAACGCGAAAACTAAGGTTTTATGATTTAAACACTAAAACTAAAGTTTTATAATGAAAACGCGAAAACTAAGGTTTTATAATGTAAACGCGAAACTAAAGTTTTATAATGTAAACGCAAAAACTAAAGTTTTATAATGTTACCGCGAAAACTAAGGTTTTATAATGCAAACGAGAAACTAAAGTTTTATAATGTAAACGCGAAAACTAAAGTTTTATAATGTAAACGCGAAAACTAAGGTTTTATAATGTAAACACAAAAACTATAGTTTTATAATCTAAACGCGAAAACTAAGGTTTTATAATGTAAAGGGAAAACTAAGGTTTTATAATGTAACCGCGAAAACTAAAGTTTTATAATGTAAGCGAAAAAACTATGGAATAAGTGTTGTCTTTTTATTTCTTTTGATCAAGAAATGTCTCAAAGGATGCAATCATTACAAATGATATATTTCTAACATTTTCAGCCGGAAATTTTATTGTGAATCATGGGATCCAGCATTGATATCGTGGATTTTACTGATTAATCTAATCTTTTTTCGATATCTTGTGGTGGGCATACCCTGCAGGGATCAAGCTTGTATCCTCAATTTAAAAGTACCCATTGGAAAGCAACATCTAGGGTTCAAGAATAACGATACTCAACATAAAAGCTCAGATCTTAGGACTCCGGAACCGGTTTAAAAAACAGCACATGTTAGAAAATAAATTTTCTACTGACGCAAGTAACACACCTGTATATCTGCTCCGGTCTGAGTGGTCCTCCTAGTTCTGTCCAGGCGAGGGTCGCCTGGCTACGTCTAGGATAGG
>NW_019397971.1:0-1078 GCF_000591075.1 Eurytemora carolleeae
TATACATAATATTATTTAAAAAATAAACAAAAGAATTGCAAAAACTAATTTAAATTTTGAAAAATGGTTTTAATCTAACACAGTTTAAATAAATATATTTTATTTATTCTCTTCAGGGAAGGGTTATGTACACTTTTGATTGCAGCATATTTAGAATGCAGGGAACAGGTTTTATCAAACAATAACAAAGGTTGTAAACAATGGAGAGAATATTCCTGGATAGGATAGGGAAGTTTTTTTTTTATACCTTAAAGGGAGTGTTCGCGAAAAATGAAAGGAGGTATAGGTTTAAGGAGGAGAAAATTGTTAAAAACGACTCATGCTGAAGAACGTAGAGTCCATACAAATTCTGAAAGTTGCAAGATTCAACTCGGATTGTAAAAAAAAATCAATTTAATTCCAAACAAATCATTCAGATATTACAAACAATAGTCATAGATTATTTTTCGACACATTGGTATAAATTTTCAAACATTTCAGGAAAATATGAAAATGTCGTCTCCATTATCAAAAATCCTCGAAACAGTAATAAATGTTTTCAAAAGTATCTATCAAATCATAAAAATAAAAAAATATTATGAAATATAAACTATATACGAATGCGTCGAGAAATTATCGATGATTATTGGTTTAATATTTGAATGATTAGTTCGGAATTAAATTGATTTTTTACGATCCAAGTTAAATGTTGCAACTTGCTGAATTTGTATAAAGGCTACACGTTATAATAACTGTTTTCCTTTCAGATGCAACAGATAGAAGTAAGATTAGTAGCGATCAAAAGCGCGTATTTTTCGCTGGAAGCCTATACTCTCCTTTATTTTTCGCGAACACTCCCTTTTTGGTTTTGCGTAATGTAATTTCTAATAAATAAAAACTCCTTTTCACCCTATCATAATTGGAACATTTTTCGGACATATTCAAAACTTTTTTAAATCCACCTTGCACCCTAACCATTTAAGTTAGAGGTCTATTTTCTTTTCATAGCAGGCCTTGAATAGTTGGGTTTGTATCACAATACCCAATCTCAACTTAAAGGGAAAACTCATAGGATGTAGAGTGAAACCCCCCCCCCCCC
>NW_019397971.1:1094-6518 GCF_000591075.1 Eurytemora carolleeae
ATAAGTGTTCCTTTAACCCCTCTCATAACCTTGTCAATATCATGATCTAGAAGTGTTCCTTTAACCCCTCTCATAACCTTGTCAATATCATGATCTATAAGTGTTCCTTTAACCCCTCTCATAACCTTGTCAATATCATGATCTAGAAGTGTTGTTGAATCTAGCAGAACAACCAGTTTATACTTCTAAAATAAACAACTTTAGCAGTTTTATAAATACTTTTAAATACAATTAAGCCTTTTTTTAAAAACATGATTGTACATTACTATTTTCTGTTTGTCTCGTCGTTCAACATATTTTAGGTTCAACCTCAAAACTTTAAAAATTTTGGTTTGGAAAAACCTTTTTTGAAATTTTTCTCTCTGTGATTGGTAAAATGGGATTGAAAGTGGAAGTTCTCTGACATCTGAATGGCATGTACACTAGGCATGTACATTGTACAGAACAGTCTGAAACTGAATAGACAAGAAATAAAACATTATCTGATTAAACTATTATGATTGTTTTCCTCTAGATATGAAGCAGATTTCCCCCAATCCACTGCTATTTGTTTCAACAGGCACAAGCTTGGTTCACTTTCACCCTCTGCAAAACAAATATTTTTGTTTTTTATTTTAACTTCATTTAATTTTTATCTTCAATCTGAAAAAGTCTAAAAACAAGATTCAAAACAGTTCGTTTTAAATCTTTGTCCTAAAACAATTTAGATAGAGACCATTTGTTTCTCTTCTTTATTTTTCTGGTGTCTGGTACGATCTGGTGTCTGGTACGATCATCATATAACATTGCTTTACAAATGAGTTGAAGAGATCCACTGTGCATTTGTACTTTTCACATAAGGCTTGATTATGTTAACAATCTGTTTCTGAATAAAGGATTTTTAATTACCGATTAGATATGATGTTCTATTGCCTCCAGCTTTCATAAATAGATCTATAATATCCTCCTCATTTCCTTCATCATCATACACTTCCTGAATAATATATTTACTTTCATAAATAGATCTATAATATCCTCCTCATTTCCTTCATCATCATACACTTCCTTAGTAATATATTTACTTTCAATTGCATTTATTTTCATTTAATTTATTTCATTTTCTTTTATTTTCATTTATTTTCAGTTATTTACATTTATTTACATTTATTTTCATTTATTTACATTTATTGACATTATTTTCATTTATTTTCAGAAATTTATTTTCATTTAATTTATTTCATTTTCTTTTATTTTCATTTATTTTCAGTTATTTACATTTATTTACATTTATTTTCATTTATTTACATTTATTGACATTATTTTCATTTATTTTCAATTATTTACATTTATTTACATTTATTTTCATTTATTTTCATTTATTTAAAATTATTTTCATTTTTTTCATTTAATTTTATTTATTTACAATTATTTTCATTCATTTACTTTTTTAAAATTTGTTTTCATTGGTTCACATTTATTTACAATTATTATCATTTCATTACATTTATTTACTTATTCAGATTTATTTTCAAATTTATTCACATTTATTTACAATTATTATCATTTCATTACATTTATTTACAGTAATTCACATTTTTTTTCATTTATTCAAATTTATTTGCAATTATTAACATTTCATTTCATCTATACTGTTATTCAGATTTATTTTCAAATTTATTCACATTTATTTACAATTATTATCATTTGATTTCATTTATTTACCGTTATTCAAATTTGTTTTTATTTATTCACATTTATTTACAGTTGTTAACATTTTACTTCATATATTTACTGTTTTAACATTTATTTTCCTTTATATTGATTTATTTTCATTGATAATTTCATTTGATTTTATTTATGTTCATTAATTTACATTTTTGCATTTATTTTTATTTATTCAGATTTATTTTCATTTATTCTCATTTATTTAAAATTATTAACATATCACTTCATTTATATACCGTTATTCACATTTATTTTCATTTATTCACGTTTATTTACAATTATTAGCATTTGACTTCATTTATTTACCGTTATTCACATTTATTTTCATTTATTCACATTTATTTACAATTATTAACATTTTACTTCATTTATTTACCGTTATTAACATTTAATTCCATTTATTTATTTATGCCCATTAATTTTCACAATGTTACATTTTTAAGGGTTAGAGATAACAAAATATAGAATTTTTAATGTGTATGAATAACATTTCGACAATTCTTATTGTGTATCTTTTTTATGTACTGTGCAATTGCGAAATTGCGTCAAATTGCGTTTTGTGTTGCACAACATGCAAAGTGTCACATAATTCAAATTGAAAATAATATTTTCAATTTTCCGTTTATTTTCAAACACTTCCGTAATTTAAGAGAACTGAGTCCCACCCTAGAATATAAATGTATACCTGGAAAACAACATCCCAATCAGTGACGGGAGTGTGACCGGCCTGAAGCCAAGCTAAGTTTCTTCCTTCTCCTCCTAGCTTGACTCTGTAGATTAGCTTCATCCAACTACTCGCTTCACGCTTCCTATATTTGTACACAGAACCACTATAAATCTTTTTGATACAGTGTGACTTATAAATCTATGGAATAGGAAAATGAAAAGGACGAATAGTCCGAAAAAAATGAAATGCAACAATAAAGGTGGCATTTTATACTAATGCTTATAATTTCTAAAACTGAATTTTTTACCGCATTTTTTTCTGCAAAATTGACTTGCGTATTTCTAATGTAAGAAAACACATAAGACTTATCATAAATACACATTCCTTTATAAAAAGCGGGTTTTTGGTATGCAACAATTTTCATTTAATCTAGAAATCTAGAAAAACGACAGTTTCTTCCACATTATTGATTAGATAATAAAGTACCCTTAGCTGAAAACTTTAGAATGGTGGATATCAGGATTAAGGCTTAAACCACTCTTTTCTTAATATCCAGTTTAAATATTGCTTGTTCTCCACATGAATTTAAACTCCAGAGAAGCAAATTGATCGGACATCTGGATATTTCATTCTAAAGTTTTCAGCTCTTGTAAAATTTGTATTTCCATATATATTTGCATGGAAGGTCAGTTAAAATTACGCTTGCAATCTCTTTGCTAATTTGATTTAAAGGGAGTGATCGGCAATGTAATCTGTAGTATTTTGTACAATTATTTAGGATTTATTTGAGACATATATAACGTCTCTACGACGTATATTTACTGAGTTTGAGTGAAAAGTCGACGTTAAAAATTATGAATTTGGGTGGGTACGTTTTTAGAATCTTTTTTTTTTAAATTATAAAATAACGACGGCAAAAAATGGAAACAAAATCTGAGAACAAACTCGTAGAAGAAAGAAATTCAAAAAATGATGAAAATGAAATAATGGATTCTAACATTGATTTATTGACAATTTCTTTTGAGAAATATGTTCCTAAACATTTAATTAGTTTACTGTGTAATTTTTAATTTTTTTTGTCGTCGTTATATAACGGTCGTCCTCCTATTCCACAGTTTTATGGGTCTTACTGTAGAAACTTGTTAAACCTTTAAAGTTCAAGTTGAGGTTGAAGTTGATTTATAAGACAAGCCTGTAATGCTTAGTTGCTTACAACGCAATGTACTTTTGTAAATTAATATGTATTCTTCCTTATACCTTGTTCGAGCTAAAGAGGGGTGGAGCAATTTAAGCCCTCCCCCTTTTAAGCCCTTAGAGATGACAGATTACACAACTTTTACAAAGAAATTATATAGATATATAATATAAACACTTTTTGCCAACATTCCTGAAAGTTAATAATTGGATCCTATGATGCTTTCAGTCTTTTACAATTTTGTTCTTCAGAGCTCCATAATTCCTGGAGTTATGAGGTGACAGAAAGTCTTTTATCTACAGAGTGTCCCATATCATATTAGATTATCTCAAAGCTTATAACGCCAATCTTTAAATCAGTAATATTCCATTTTTTTTAATGATTCGTTCTTTTTAGATTTTCTGATTAGTCCCGACAATTTAAACCTATAAAACGATCCAATCTGCAGAAGTGGGACACCCTGTTACTATGCTGAGTGTTTAAATAATGTACAGTCCCTTACAGGGCAGCTGTTAAATTAGCAACTACAATTCACAACAGTATCCTTAACCTCTTTGTGTGTTAAAGTATTGTTTAATAATATTTGTGGATTCTCATCATCCACATTATTTATTTACTGTTGTGAATCCGACTAGCCACTTATTAAACGAAGGTCTACAGCGCCTTTAATAAAAATCATTGAATTCCTACCTTTCTCTGAATTTATGAAAAGTTGAAAGTGTTCCAGTTCCAATAGCTTCACAGGACTTAAATATTAAACATTTATTCTTACACTTATCAGTTTTGACTTGAGAGGTCTCGTAACAACATCGATATGGTTCAAAAATAAATAAATTTTTTAAAAGCTAATTAATTTATACCTCAGCTGCACTTACTTCACTTTCTGAATCTGCCATTTTATTCAAATTAAACTGAAATAAAGGTTTATAATGTACACCCTGTATCTTAAGTAAATATGGATAATATATAATTTAATTATCTACACCCTTTAGATATAGCATATATGAAACTGCAGTTTATTATTTTCACCCTGTAACTAAAGTAAATATTAAGGTGAAGTTTATTATCTACACCCTGTAGCTAAATTAAAACCACAGATGGGATGAGATGAACAAAAACAAATTTAAATTTATAATTTAATCTCCACCAAGCTTTCACCGGTGTGATGAAACCTTGCAAGTTTAAGAATTCTGCACAATTATTTTGTGTTTTAAATCTTCAGAACTGAGAACTATTGGATTGTAGGTATCATTGATATTTGTTTATCTGCAGATTAAGTTAATTTTTATTCAATATCCAGTATAGTTATCCTACCCAGTCAGTAGTTAAATGGAGTTATATTCAGAGGAGGACTAACTGAAATATACAGAGATTTAGTATTGATTCTCCAATTTAAATAGCCTATAGTGGATGTCGAGATCAAACAATTGGGATTATAAGTATCTCACACAAATATTCCCAGCTCAGGTGTTTAACAGTAGGATGCTTCAGTTTCACTGAATTTTATTTTATTGAATTTAAGCCTGGAGAAAACCACACTTATAAACTGTTACAATAATTAAATTAAGCAGGTGAAGAAAAAGTAATAAATAAAAACATTTTCAGTTTTTTTAATCTCCTACCTTTCATATCAAACCCAACTGAAAAATTTATATACGAAATGAAAAAAATTAAGTCGAGTATTCTGGAATTTTGTTCAGACATTTATTTTAAAAATATTCTCAATTTAAATTCTGCCAACTTTTGCAACATTTCAGATTTCTTGAAATCCTGAAAATAATTATAATTGTTGGAAAGCTGAAATTGCACTTGCTTGGGTTATAAAGTTACTTTTTTTAAGTGTTGGTATACGAAAAAG
>NW_019397971.1:6953-31871 GCF_000591075.1 Eurytemora carolleeae
ATCTATTGTGTGCATGTTAACGGTATGAGAAATGCATCTATTGTGTGCATGTTAACGGTATGAGAAATGCATCTATTGTGTGCATGTTAACGGTATGAGAAAATGCATCTATTGTGTGCATTTTAACGGTTTCGACTTCATTCTGGTCTACTTCTGAAAATTGTTGAGAAATTATTAAATTCGCATGAATTCTATATATATATTCTATATTGTGTTCTCTTCAATGTTTCAGTTAGTTTAAAGAGGAGCCTTGAGAAGGTTATCATGAACATCATTGGATACTATTTATTTATAATTGTAAGTATGAACAGTAATAATGATGTTTTTAAATATGTTGGTTGGGGTCTAACATTGTCAAAAATAAATAATAAGCCCCCCACTAACCCAACCCTCTTTTTTTGATGAAAATAGCCCAACCAAAAATAAAATGTGAAATCTACTTTTGTAATTAGATAAATGTAATCAGATAAGCTTTAAAAAAAAACTTTTGCAATTTCTTCTTTAGAACGCAAGACTGTTTTCTCGCTCTTTTGAGTGTTGAGTCACAAAGTCAAATTGGCATTACATCACGTAATTTCAAGTACAAAGATGGTAATGCCAGGTTTACAACTGTGCCTTTAAAGTTTTGTCTGATCAAATATCATTTAGATATCAATGTTGATATCTTTTAAAACTATTTTTTTCAATTGTGGTTTCAATACCAAAGTGACTTGCGCATTTATACTAAATTATCAGGACTAAACACTTGTAAAGCTAGAAAAAACGACAATCTCTTTCACCTTATTGGTCACTGGTCAGATAAAGTTTTGAAGGTAATCGTTGTGAATTGGTAATTTCCATCTTGCCCTGCACTCGGGACTAACCAGAGTGAGAAGCATTCGGTTTCTTTTATTTGAAATCGAACGTGTTTTTGTCAATGATTCAATCATCTTTAAACTTACGAATTTGTTTATTTTATACTTTATATTCAAAGCGTATATGCCAACAAAAAAGTAATTAGGAAAAAAGGCTAACAAATTATGTATAAAGGGTCAAATTGCATGATCGAAAGTCACAGATTTCTGAAATATTGACAGACCCGGTAAATCCACGTGCCTGGTTAGGCGTAAAGATCTAAGACAATCTCTAAGCTGTTTCTTAACTGTCTCTTTTTAATTAACGATTTTATTTTAGAGTGTACTTTGTGTACCAAAGTGCAGTTGTACAACTCAAGCTGCGTGTACAACACAGACTGCATGTACAGCAGCACAGGCTTCATGTACTGCTCTTATACCCTTTATCTCGCACAGGCCTGTCAGACATATTATTATTATCAAGATTTATATTTATACACAAAAATAAATATTTACCTGTAAACTTGCAATTTGAAAAAAAAGTTTGAACTCAAATAGAAAAGTCGTCTTCATTATATTAATATAAACACCGACCACTATAAGTTACTAGTAGAAATATTTGCTTTGTAACACCATCAAATACAGCTACGTATTGCAATAAAGTCGTCTTTCTCATTCATAGTTTTCTGATTGTAATTGAAATATCAAAATCTTTTAATAATGAAAAGACGACATTATACCATGTTTGGCATCAAGGATAACAGATGAGGGTAGATTTGAAAATATAAAAATAGGTAAACCAATTGTTTAATTGTTAAATGATAATTATTATAAATCAAATATTTATTCACTGACATTCACATTTCTTTACAAGGCCCTTGGAGGCATAATTCTAGGTGACCCTTCATTTTTGAATAGAATGTTCACAACGGTGGACTATAAACCTTAATATGATAAATAATGTGGAAGACATCACAGTTTTTAATGCTTAAAAAGTGTTTAATTCTAATAATTTCTTCATTGTTTCTGAAGTAAGAAATCTTAATATTCAGTTGGTAAGTTTAGTCTGAGTGAATCTAGCTGCAATACAACCTTTGTAATCCTTTCTGGATTCTACAATCATGTTAGTAGGTAATATTTTCAGTTTAACCCTAAACAGGCTGGGGTGGGGGGCGTTTGGCGACCCCCTGTAGTTTTTTGTCCTAGCACTCTCATTTTTAACACTATCACAGACCACAGTGTCACACTTTGATATTTGTTTAAAACAAAAAAACACATTTTTTTTCATTTTTTCGACCCTTTTTCAGGCATTTGTTCAACCCTCCCTAGCACCCGAACTATTACAGTTATCGGTCTAATTTTTTTCCCATGAGCTGACCTTGACAAATTCGGCTATGAACATGCATTTCAACCCTTTACCTATTCTCTAAGACATTTTTCTAGGGGGGGGGGCGCCAAACGCAACCCCCAAGGCTTTACATAGATTCAGACCTCCCCCAGCCTTTACAGGGTTTTAAGGGACTGTTCACTCAACTAAAGATTATCATGATTCCACTATTTTGTTTTAACAATATAAGAGGTTATTCAGAATCAAGACAATATTTATTGTTGTAGTTTTTATAAACTAGTTTCAAAACTAGTTTGTTTACTTCAAGCCAATCAACCCCATGGTTTCTGAGCAGTATAAATACTTCACAGTAAATACTCACAAACCCTATCTCCCTACCTTATGCATACATACCTTGGACCCCCCTACCTTCTGTTTACATACATTGGACCCTATATCCCCTACCTTATGCATACATACCTTGGACCCTATCTCCCTACCTTATGTATATACATACCTTGGACCCTATCCCCCTACCTTCTATATATACATCCCTTGGGCCCTATCCCCCTACCTTCTGTATTTACATACCTTGGACCCTATATTCCCTACCTTCTGTATATACATACCTTGGACCCTATCCTCCTACCTTCTGTATACACATACCTTGGACCCTATATCCCCTACCTTCTGTATATACATCCCTTGTACCCTATCCCCTACCTTCTGTATATACATCCCTTGGACCCTATATCCCCTACCTTATGTATATACATACCTTGGATCCTATCCCACTACCTTCTGTTTATAAATACCTTGGACCCTATATCCCCTACCTTTTGTATTTACATACCTTGGACCCTATATCCCCAACCTTCTGTATTCATACCTTGGACCCTATCCATTTCGTGTGTAATTGTATAAATACTGCTACTACTGAGTATTCTTTTGCATACACATATAATGGTCTGCTCTAGGGTTCTTGAGATAAATACTGCTACTGCTGAGTATTCTTCTACATACACATATAATGGTCTGTTCTAGGGTTCTTGAGATAAATACTGCTACTGCTGAGTATTCTTCTACATACACATATAATGGTCTGTTCTAGGGTTCTTGAGATAAATACTGCTACTGCTGAGTATTCTTCTACATGCTCTAATTCTGATGAAACCACCACAATCTTCTTTAATAATATGAAATCTGTGTTTTCAGACTGTTCTAAAGGATAGTTGGTCGATTTTGAGAAACTACTGAACGTAGAAAATTCGAGAATTCAAACTCCGAAATTTTAAAAAATGAATGATTTGCATTTTCTTCCTTTGATTTGTAACAAAACGACCAACTTTATCAGAGCTTGATACAAATTTAAATTTGAAAATTTGTAAAAATATTATTGAAACGTCAAGTTCCCCTGGCGATTTAATTGCACAGCTTTCTTGCTTCATTAGGTAAACAAAAACTTTATTTTTCATAATTTGTTTTTAATAATTATTATTTCTAATTTTGAAGTGAAGAAATAGTTGTAGAGTTCCAATTACCCACAGTACCTCTCCTCTTAGGAATATAATTATATTTTAATTCCATTATTCTCAACAATCAATTATAATCTTAAAATCTCGAATTTTATTCAAACAAATTTCAAAACTGATGTTTAGTCTCTAAATAAAGCTGAGAGAAAATGTTTACCTAATATTTTAATATTTTCTGATCTCTGCAACCTGATGGTGTAAACCTTTGTTATTTTTAAATAAAAAAGTTTGTCGAAAATATAAATTTATGATTAATAGAAAAGGAAACTTCAAGATACTCTATGCTTTACCTACCTGAGCTGGGCAGATCGTCAACAAACTCATCTAATGTACTGCCCAGACCATATATGTACCCTATGTACAACAACAATGATCAGGACAGTGATTTGTACAGTAATTCTGCCAATGATGATAATACCAAGAATAATGATGATTTTGAGGATATTATCATTCAATGATGATTATCACAAGAATATAAATATTTTTTGGATATTATCAATGATTATTTTACCAAGGATAATAATGATTTTGACATTCATTAACAAATTTACCAGGAATAAAGATGTTTTTGAGGATATTATCAATGATAATTTTATCCAGGATAATGATGATTTTGAGGATATGAATGTTGAGGAGTCAAAACATTCAGCATCTTTAGTTCCATTCACATCAAACTTCATTCAAGGTAATTCTAAACATATTTAAACAATTTTTTGATTTTGACACAAATTACATTTTTAATATAGGCTGTAACTGTGTGTCATTATCCTAATGGTACAAAAACGTGCATTGAAATCTTAAAATTCGACATTTTTATAAAATTAGTCATATTAGCTTGATGTGTTGTGGCAAGATTTTCAGTTATTCTTTTTGAAGCTGATAAATGTAGCTGATAAGTTTCAACATTTTTATTACAAAACGAAGCCATGTTAGCTTGTTTTTTTATGTCCTGTAAACAACTATAATTCCACTTTAAACACAACCGTTCTCATCGTATAACTTAGTAGTCAATATACGATCTTTCTCAAAATCAGGATATTTGCGACGAGCATATGGATTTGGTTCCCAAAGTTTACCAAACCCTGAAGAAGAAGTTAAAAATACAATGCACATTCAGAACAGAAATATGAAAGTTGATCAGGATGCTTCGAACCATCAAAGAAAGATGAGACAAAGATTAGGGTTTCTCAGAAATTCCGATAAAAAACATCCGAGACAGAGTTCTCCAATGTCTAGGTATAAGTTACTTTTAAAAACAAATCTTAAAAAATAATTGTAATTTAAGATTTTAAAAAAAAAATCTTTTTTGTCCGTCGGATATAGCCGGCACACTCCCAAACACAACAAGTTAATAAATGCCAATCTTATAATTCACAACTCAATAAACAAATAACATTTTTGGCAGATTTTCCATGTAATATTAGAAATGTAATAAAAAACATTACAAATATCATTTTGCTGTTAACGGAAAAAAAGTTTTATAATGTTAATTCCTTAAAACTAAAATTTTCCAAAAAATATATTAATCTAAAACACTATCCATTTTTTTTTCTGAGAATTAAAAAATATTGAAATTTAGGAGAAAACAAGACAATTTACCTCGTGTTAAACCAGGTTCTGGAAAACTGAACGTGTTCAATGCCGCAGATAAAAGACATAATAGAATCCCAGGTACAGACCAGTTTTTAAAAGTCTAACATGTTTTTACAACTCTTTTTAAATTCAAAAATGTTTCAGAACGTTTTCAAAAACAATGCCCAAACTAAGGTTCTGATTGAAAGATTTAATTAAAAACGTCATGAAAAATTAAAAAGTTATCTTTCCGTTATATCGAATTTTTTTAAGTCGCTAACTTAATTGTTGGGGTACTCAAAAGGTTTTAAAAATGGCCAAAAAAGGTCGGAAAATGTTCAAAATAAATTATTTTTGTTTTAATAAGACGCTTTTACATCGATTTTTCAAGTACTTTTCAAACATGTAAGCTTTACATTTATAACTTGAATAACAAAAAAGTAGGGGACTGTTTTACTTTTTTTCTCAAAATTAAAAGTCATTTTACTTAAAAGTTTTGAAATGTTTCTTGTTTAGACCACAAAATACTGGATTCCTTTTATTTATCTTAGAAAAAAATGTAGAGAGATTAGAGACAGAGGAAGATGAAAATTCTCAGGTTGGTTTTAGAATAGTCAATGACAACCTGACATTCTTTAGAGGGACTGCAAGAGGGAGGGAAGGCACACCACACCATTTTTTCATCTCACCACAAATGACGTCAAAATTTACCCTTTTATATTCTTTTTTAAGTGGTTTAAACTATTTTAGTCGAATTTTTAGCCGCGTCATGTTGTTTATAATGGTTTAACATTTTTTAAATTTTGTTCTTAAAGAAGAACATCTTATGAAGGGGACATTAGGAATAAAACAATTTATGGACATTTCTATATGATAATACCTCAAGCAAAAACAAAATGTGAATTTTTAGTTGAAGATTCTAAAACTCCAGCCAAATATAACCAAAAGTTTGCACTTTATAAGTAAAATAAGAAAACAACAGAAAAGTGTGTTCCGGACGAAAAATATGTTAGGTGCACACATATTTTTCGTTTTTTGGCTACAAAGATTGTTTTAGTTTTCAAACAAAAATCAACAAAATCAACCCTATGTTGAAAAACATGACGTTGCCTAAATTGAAAAAAATGTATGATCGGAAGAAATAATGGTGAGTTGTGACGTCATTAGTGGTGTGCACGAAAAAATGGTGAAGTGTGCCTTCCCTCTCTCTCTGTAGACGCAATTTTAAGTGACTCTCAGATTGAAAACACAAATCCTTCCTAACATTTTATAATAAAATCTTAAAGTTATGTTTTTACTGCTTTCTGAAAAAAATTCGCATTTTAGATGAGACTTCAGGAGAGTAGATATCATACAACCAGAGGTGACTGAATTATAGAATGTTTAAAAAACATAAAGGGATATAATGATAATATTTCTTTAAAAGCGGCGCTTTAAATTGTATAAGAAGGAAAGGGTATGTAGATGTCTTTTGTTTGAATTTAAAAGTTTGAACTTGATTTACAAGAACCGTGAAATCTCAAACCACGGGCTTTCAACTTTTAATTTGGTCCGAGGATTTAAATTAAATTTCTAATTAATCTCATTTTTTTGTAGAACCAACATCTCTCTTGCATCAGCACTTTTTTACGTCTAGACCTTCAAGATTATCCGAGGGTAAAATAGATTTAGAATTTCTTTAAATTCAATATATTAAATAGTTTTATGTTAGTCTGGAGGGCTTTATAAACATAACTCGTGGTTAATATTAAAAAGGCGAGCAATAAAAAGGTTTTTAACCTATAACTTATAGGTTTGCTTGTCAAAAGTTTATTGGATACTGACCATTATATTAATAGAGCCATTAAAATTTCACTGCATGCAAATCAATTTACATTACTATTACCATTTTGTAATCTCGTAGCTCCTCTAGTTCTCATTTTACTTGCAAGAATAAGAAAAGGTAAATTTTCAGTTACATAAATGAAACCCAACACATTTTAGTTTTCTCACAATAGTTTCAGTAGAAGTAAATATTTCCATTTACTGATAGCGCCGATTGCAGGATTCATAACTCTAATTGGATAATGAGATAGAAAGATGAATGTTACCGCCATACTATTTCTATTGGTTCAGAATAGACAACAAACACATTACTGAACCCTAATTGGAGTGAATAGCTCGTTTATAAAATTAATCTATGGTTGAAAACATATAAGATTTAAATATTGCGTCCAATTTGATAAAGCTTAATGTGCAATTCCTTTCATTGTGTTCTTTTTAGATTTTTTTTAGGTTCTTTTGGAAAATATAGAGAAGAACTAAAAGGAGATGAAAGCAACAGGTAATTTAAGCAATAACAGAAAAAAATGTTTAATTAAAACGAATTAAAAGTTTGAATTTTTGGGATATTTCAAAGGAAACTCCTAAAAATTTAATTAACCGAAATACAGTTAAATCATTCAACTTTATTTAATTCTTTTTAAAATCTTTCAGTAATATCTTAGAGTTAACATAGAGTTAAAAGCACAACTGTTTTGGTTAACTTTTAAAACAAAATTGAAATATTTTGGAAAATATTTGAAAAAATATAACCTATGAAATATCTTGCTTATAAAGTTATCAACAATTACAAGTGTTTCCCTTCGGAAAAAATAAAGTTTAATTACTCGTTGATTGTAAAATTTTGCACTAAAATGATAAAAGCAAGAAAATACTTTTTTTAAAGAAAATTGTAAATATCTTATAAAAGATATATTTTCAAAGAATTGAGTCTTCATATAAAACCTTTATTATGGTATTACAGACATTTTGTAACGCCAGAATATCCTGGGTTTGGACCTTCTTATAATTCTCACACGCCTTACAGTAACAAGTAAGCTTTTTATTAAAACTTTTGAAAAAATAGCAAAAATTTTTTTTTTTTAAATGTTGACAATTTTCGACAGTTGTTTTTTTTAGCCAAGTTTCTAATCAACATACCTAGTGAAATGTTTTATAAAAGCATGCGTGTCAAATTTTCAATTTTATACATTTTTAACAATTTATTTTTTGAATTTATTTTTAAGCCTCCCTTTCATTTTCAACATTGAGTTTAAAGGTACGAAATCTGTTTATAAAATGAGTATGGCTTGAAAATGTGACACGTTTATAACACCAGCCTTCAATTTTTCTATGAGGGGACATGCTTTACATATTTGATCTTTTTGTAACTTTTTGTAAAGTTTGAAGCATGTCGCCGTAGGTCAACCTAGGACTACACAGAGATCCTTCAACAAGGAATACAGGTACATAAACAAACACAAACAAACAAACAATTGTCAAAGCAAACAAATAAACAAACGGAAACAATTGAAGAGACATTTAAACTCAACTTATTAATTGAAATTTGATCTTATTATCTTGTAACATGAACCATACTTTGATTTGACATTACTGGTACAACTTTGTGATTTATTTAGTAAAATTATTTTAATTGTTCTTCTCAATAGCTCTTCAACAACAGGAGTTATGATTGAAATCATATTTAAACTAGATGTAAAATTGTCTATTGATTTTTCATTATTTTTCTTGCGCATTTTGTATCTCTGTATGTTTCAGTTTATTGTATATTTTATTCAGTTCATCCTTCGACAAAGGTGGTTTTTCAAAACACAGTGTTCAAAATTCACAGAATGGAGGTGTACATAATGGAGGTGCAAGGAATGGAGGTGTACAAACTGACAAGAAAATCGGGAAATCAAGTGGAACTGCACAGTACAGCAGTGAAATTGGAAAGTACATCAGTGGAACTGGAAAGTACAGCAGCGGAACTGGAAAGTACAGCAGTGGAACTGAGAAGTACAGCAGTGGGACGGGAAAGTACAGCAGTGGGTCTGGAAAGTACAGCACTGGAACTGAGAAGTACAGCAGTGGGTCTGGAAAGTACAGCACTGGAACTGACAAGTACAGCAGTGGGACTGAAAAGTACAGCAGTGGAACTGAGAAGTACAGTAGTGGAAGGCAAAAATACAACAGTAAGGTGGGTCTTTAAATGGGACTGGGACATTTTCAAAGAATGCTACATCACTAAAGATTTATATTATAAAAATGATGATTTATAAATCCTTTATTTAGATGAACCAGACAAAACCTTTTCCAACTAGAGCACCTCCTAGTTCCCCTTCAGCAGGTATCTTCCACCCTCTCCCCTCTCATCTTTAGAAAACTAGCTTTTAAAAGTAAACCCACTTGACAAACAGAGATTACAACTTTATTTTTATAGGTTATAGATAACACAAATGTACGTTTTCTATTAACATATTTGTATCCTGTTACTGTGCAGTAGTGTGTACCTTTATAAATTGTCACCATGTTTAGGTTTATCTTCAATGAGCAATATTTTTCCTTCAAAAGAAACCCCTGCAGAATCCTATTACAGGTGAAAACTAAATTTTTTTTAAATTAAATATATTCTTAAAAAATTGTGACCGTTATACTAGCTGAAGGGCCCAGCGTTGCCATTGGAATTTTGAAAGAAAAAAATTTGATTTTTAAAAAAGAAAAATTTCCATTAAAAAAAAGGATTTTTGAAAAAAAAACTTCGAACTTTTTTAGCCTGTGTCACCCCCTGCAGGCTAACCGGATAAGTGTTCACAAAAAAAATCGGTCCAGTCGTTTGGCAGACTATAAGAAACATGTTTTAAATTCAAATGCCTTGCTTTATTATTAAAGATATAATAAATATTGTGGTATCTGGGAACCACAAAACGTGCATTGAACTGGTATCTAAAATCTACACTTAATAAGATTTATACAAGTACTTAAACCTGTTTATATCTATCATGTGAGTAACCTGTTGACATTGCAGATCGGGTTAGTCCTATTCCGCGGGCCTAACTCCTCATGCGCTGTCATATATATTTGTAACCTGGCATTACAATACTTCAGCTATCTCCATATATCGAGATAGCTTTATATGTTTAAATGCACGTACATAAATAGCACCCTAATAATAAAGTCATTCACATGTATAAGTATATTTATTGATACATTTAATCTTACATTTATAAATGCATACTTATATATCATGTACATAATAATAATAGCTTAACATTAGCTCTAGATCCCTTGGTATTATTAAGGTCTCTTAGCTTGACGTTTAAGCACTGTCTCAGTCAGGATACCGAGTCTAGAGTGTAGGACTAATATAGTTTTCAGTCCATCAATCAACTTCATATCCTTATTATTGCAGGTATGCTGGTCAACCCGCTCCTGTAATATCTGGAGCAGATCCCAAACCTGATTGGACAACCTGTCCCTGACCTCCATCATTGTTGGGTCAGGGTGCAGCCTGTACTCCTGCTCTATAGCCTTCCCTGTGTCCCATACATTAACGTTAGGGACAACTGTAGGCTGTTGTGAGCTAGTGTCCCTAAGGGACATTATACTCCCTAGCTCCTGGTCCAATCCTTGTAAGCCCTGGGTCACTTCTCTATTAAGCTCCACTAGCTCTTCAAGGACATCCTGCATTATCTTGGGCAGATCTTCCTCATCATGATCTTCATCTCCATCCTCTACAACCTCCTCAGCTACATCTTCATCCTCTGAAGCAGGAACAGTGACAATTGGAGTGTTCCCACTTATAAGAGGAGCAAGGTCTGCTGGATCAACATCCTCTCCTTCGTCCGGTTCTAGTTCCTCAACATAGGCAGGGTTCCACACTATGACTGGAACGCGGTTCATCGTCTTCTTCTTATATCTCGTTCAGAAAGGTTCTCTCTGTAAGCTGTCTGTGCACTGTATGTAGCACAGGTCCCAGGACGGCTATGTGCAGGAGACTTATGTCTACTCTGCAGCGGTCCGGGATGTACTGATCCATCTGGCTTCCTGTTGGATTCAAGGGACTGTTCACTCATATATCAAACAATCCGGAATACAACAATATATATATCTATATTTATGTATTATAGGAAAGACTCGCAACTCAGTTCTAAACCGACCTTAAAACCTCAAATAGTGTTGGACAAGGTAGACATTCTAAAATTCTCCTAAAAAGTGAAACAAAAAAATTATGAATTTAATTTAAAGGTCAGAAGTGTTTCTGAATCTTTCAACTCCTTTAAAGGTAAATATTGTTTAGAAACATCAAGTCATTTTTTAAACTTTAGATTTTTTCTAAATGATATTTCGTTGTTTAAGGAAAATTGGATTTTGATTCATCAAACAGTAGAACTACTGACTCCAAGGAAAATCAACAAAATGGGTTCTTTCAACAATATTCTAGGCATTTGAACAAAACAATCTTAATATTTTTAATTTACACAATTGTAATTTATAATATGAATTTATTTTTTTGAAATTTTAATTGAGTAAAATAGAAATTGATTTATTAATTGTTGTTAAAAATAAACAGAAAGACATTTTAAAAATTGTTAACATGTTCACAATATATACATTTGTAATCGATCAATTAGAGAAACTGAACACTCGACACTATAAACTATAACAACTTTATAATTACTTTATCTTTGCAACCTAATGTTGCAGAAATTTTATTTGTGAACTTTTTAAATCAAATGATTAACATTTGAAATATAAAAGGTTTACAACAAAAGGTCGTCATTTGAATTTGTGATAAACTATTCATTGGCAAAATTTCCCATATTTTAGAAGAATTTAAGAAGCCTTCAGAATTGATAACTTGATTTTTGTGTGCATTTGTGTCAAAGCCTAAAATAATTTATTTACATAAAGAATGTAAAAAATTATTTCTTCCACTAGGATAAGAATGAAAAACTATTTCTATAAATCTATTTCTAGTCTTTGCAATTAAGTTTTTTTCGAAATAATAATATTTCAGAAGAAAGCTGCCTTAATAAGAGACTTATTACAAAAATAATTTAGTCTGCAAAAGGAATGTAAAACTTTCATTTCGTTTAATGGGAGAAATGATTTGTAAGAATCTATTTTTCTAAACTTTGCAATTAAGATTTTCTATGAAAACTGCGACAAAACTAAAAGATGATTTGCAGTTGAAGTCTTAATCTTCAGATTATTTTGTTTAAACTTGCTGCAGTAACCTAACTCCTGATTTGTCTACAGAAATAGCAGGATTAATCAAACCCAATCTTGATTCAAACCTTCTTCAATATTTAACAAAGGTTAGTATTATGATCATAAATATTTTAGATGGGCTTCGTCAACATTTTTGTTAAAAAATAATTGTTTGTTTCTTTATATATATATATATAACTCTCTCTGCTATACTATCCGTACATGTACTCTTTGCAATTTTAAATGTTTTTTCTTTGAGGAATCAAATCTGTGACAACTTTTAACTGTTGGATTTTAAATATCTTTACTTCTTAGAAAGCCAATGACGAAACAAAGCAGAATGAACAAGTTTTGCAAAAATAGTTGGCAAACATCTTTGCACATATGCCTTCAAAGTTAATTTGATCATTTTTGGTCTTTCTTCATTTGCATTTACACAAAAGGTTTTCAAGAATTTTGCAAATATTTTTCGCATAACTGAAGTGTTATGACCAAATCTCCCCCTATCGTTTTTTTTGCGAAACTCAAAAAGTATTTGGGCTCGGAAGCTCAAATTTTCTGACTTTTCTAACTAACACATGCGCATCACTTAAAGCTAAAAGATGGGCTTTTATACCTACTGCCTTAGTCCTTAGGCATACTGCCTAAATGCCTTATTTTACCTTTACCAAGACTTAATCTATATTTAAACCTACAATTCCAGTCATTGGATTTCAACATTTTATAGCTCTTTGGAAAGCCTGAAACAAAAGCAACCAGATTGCACAATCTTTGAAAAGATATTTTGCACAGATTTTTGCACAAACGCCTTTAAAGGGAATTTGCAAATTTTCATTTTTTCTTGAATACACATTTAGGTTTTCATGATTTTGCAAATGTTTTTGCTCATTAAAAAAGGTGTAATTTGTTGCAATTTGCGCATTTTTTTACGCATTATTTGCTTTTTAAGAAACCAGACGTCAAAATATTTTCCTAGGTGGCAACATACCAAAAGCGGCATGGCAACTTTCAAAGTCTGCCCTAGCCGCAACACTCGTCCCCCTAGTTTGTAATAGCCTCAAGGACCGGGCCTCATAGGGCCTAAGCATACTAAGTTGCCCCTTGGTAAATTGTATATTTGGGAAGTTGGCACTTGGGAAAATGTCACTTAGACAGTCTTCCTTGGGGAAAATGTCTTGAGGATAATACCTAACTTTACAGGTGCAGGATATACCATTGATGGCGGATGATCTATCCACCAGCTATCAAGTGCTGGGACATACTTTTCATAATTTGGGACAAACCTTACAGATGCTGGGACACAGGTAAACGAGGCCGTGGATGTCATCTTATGTGACCTTGAAAAAACAGTGTGTCATTTCCAATTTACGTTGAGGAATGGATCTTCATTGTGTTTATAAAGAGAGGGCACATTTGAAAAAAATGGGAAAAAAGAAATCTCATTTATTTTAGATTAGACATAGATCTGGAGGTACCATCGTGAGACGGACATTGCTTCTAAATAACAATTTTAAAGTCCCTTTATAATATTACGTCTTCACTCTTCAGTCTTTTTTTAACTGTTTAAAGACCAATTTAACTTTTGTATTCCTAAACTGTAATAAAATGTAATATAGAAGCACCAAATCTTACTGCATATTAGGTACCAACAAGAACAGATTATGAAAATGAAAGAGGAAGAGGGACAGCAAACAAGTAACAGAAAGGTGTATATTTTAGTTCTGATTTAGATAAATTTGTAGTTTGATGAAAAGAAATTGAGTCTTTGTTAATATATTTCAAACTTTAAAACACATCAAATCAAATAAATTAAATTTGAAAATCAATTGATTACAACGTTAGAATGTTGTTTAGAATGTTGAAGTAAAGATGCCAGCACTGCTATTATATTTTTGTTTAGAATAATGAATAAAACATGCCAGCACTTCGGTTATACTATTGTTTAGAATGATGAAGTAAACATAGCAGCACTGCTGTTATATTATTGTTTAGAACAATGAAGTAAACATGGCAGCACTGCTGTTATATTATTGTTTAGAATGATGAAGTAAAGATGTCAGCACTTCTGTTATATTATTGTTTAGATTGCTGAAGTAAACATGGCAGCACTGCTATTATATTATTGTTCATAATGACGAAGTAAAGATGGCAGCACTGCTGTTATATTATTGTTCATAATGACGAAGTAAACATGGCAGTATTATCAATGNTAATGAAGTAAAGATGGCAGCACTGCTATTATATTATTGTTTAGAATGATGAAGTGAAGATGGCAGCTCCAAGAATAAAAATAAACCTCAGTATTGGGGATGAAGAAGTTCAGTTAGGTAATATTTAATTAGACATTTTTTGATCAGCTTTGTTAAAATTTAAGGATTTTACAAATCCTTTAATGCAAAAAGGAATTGATTCCTTGCCGCAAACTAAAACTTTTTATTTTTGCACCTGATGGAAGTAAAAACTCTTTAACATCTTGGTCTTGAAGAATTTATAGTTTTATGAAAACAGATTAAAAAGATATAAGAAAAAAATTTGATTTTTTGCGAGCAATTATTTCCTATGCGAATTCTGCGAAGTTTCTATACAAGGATGTTTCCATAGAATTGAAATTATACAAAATGTTTAAAATGATTACTAAAAGAAGTTATATTTTCAAGAAAAACTTATCCTCAGTTATTCCTCAAAAAATTATTATTTGCTAGCATTTTGCATAAAAGTAATTCTTTTTAACATGTGATTTAAAATATGTTTAACATTTCATACGTTTTTTAATCTAAATGTTTAAAGGGAAATATACAATGACCAAAAATATTGATATTTTTTTTGGAATTCTTTTATTAAAAATTTTATTTTAAAATATCAAATTTAGATATGTCTACGTTATATTGAAGTATTTATTCTCAGAATAAATCGTAAAAAGTCTTATCTACAGTGAAACCCATAAAACTGGGGAAAAATCAAATGTTTTACTGAACATGAAAATCATCAACTGTGCAATGACATAAAGTTGCTTAGATGTCGTCTTCATATTCTATAGTTGTTTTGATCTTATTGTATATGAAGCAGTGCAGTTTCTATTCAAGCTAGCATTTATATTTCTATTTTATTTTATTTTATTAGATTTAAGATGTTAAAAACACAACTTTTATAGGTGAGAAATCTGTGACGAAAGGTCTGGACTCTGGAATTACTCGGCGTGTTTATACAAAGAATAAAAAGTATTTATAAAAAGTTATAAAACTGGAAATATTTTTATAAAAATGTAGAAAAATATTCTTCTCCAATAAATGTTATTTTGTTGATTATTTGTATTATTTATAGATGGAATTAAATTCTATTATATTACAGAACAGGATGTATCTACTGATTATATTTTCGATTTGCTTTTGCAAAACCTTTTGTTGTTTGTTTTACTCTTCTGTATGTTTCTGTTACTATGCTGTTTGTTTGTGTTACTCTTCTGTATGTTTCTGTTACTATACTGTTTGTTTGTTACACTCTTCTGTATGTTTCTGTAACTATACTGTTCGTTTGTTTTACTCTTCTGTATGTTTCTGTTACTATACTAATGTTTGGGTTACTCTTCTGTATGTTTGTGTTACCCTACTTTATGTTTGTGTTACTCTTTTGTATGTTTCTGTTACTGTTCTGTATGTTTGCGTTACTTTACTGTATGTTTGTGTTACTCTTCTGTATTTGTCTGTCACTCTTCTGAATGTTTGTGTTACTCTTCTGTATGTTTCTGTTGCTGTTCTGTATGTTTGTGTTACTCTACTGTATGTTTGTATTACTCTTCTGTATGTTCCTGTTACTCTTCTGTATATGTTTGTGTTACTCTATAGTATGTTTCTGTTACCATAATGTATGTTTTGTGTTATAATAATGTATGTTTATGTTACTCTTCTTTATGTTAGTGTTACTTTTTTGTATGTTTGTGTTACTCTACTGTATGTTTGTGAATTAATCTTCTCCGTGTTTGCGTTACTCTTTTGTATGTTTGTGTTATTTAACTGTATGTTTGTAAATAACTGATCTGTATGTTTGTGATCTCTGCGTGTGCATTTCTGTTGTTCAAGGAACAAAAGTTAGAATTGCCCCTCATGGGTAAATTAAATGGGTTTTTTCCAGAAATGAGGATACAAAAAGTTATTTTCATATTAAATTTACTAAATCTTTAGAGATTGACAGCTTCAAAAAATTTCATACAGGAGTTTTAACCATTTTGATTTTTTTAAATGAGAAAATTTTATTCAGTCGTCTCTGATGTCTCTGTTGAACTATGGGTACGTAACCCTGTATATCTTACTTATTAATAATTTCATGATTAAAAATGTATTGCAATAGGATTAATATAAAATTGACAAGATCTCAAACAAATTTGTTATTAAACTTAATCAAAAAATTAAAACAGATAATTTTTCCGTTTTATTGATGAACAAATTGTTTTGTCTTGTAAACAGCTTGAGTTGGATTTGAAAATATTAATTATATTAAATGGTCTAATTTAATCTAATTGAATATAAATGGTCTAATTTAATCTAATTGAATATAAATGGTCTAATTCAATCTAATTAAATCTAATTGAATCTAAATGTTCTAAAATGTCCACGAGGAAACCGGAAACGCACTCTGTGAATTCAAAAGTCTCCAGCTCTGATTTAACTACAACTTTACAAGCGTTCAATTCTTGTATTTTGTTACATCATATTAGATGGAACAGTTTGCCTACGATACTTCCTCAAAACCTAAAAAATTACTACCTTTATCTTCATCAGTAAAACATATAAAACATTTTCATATTTTGGCAAAACTTAAATTACATTTTTGTCAGAAAAGAAATTAAGTCAAATTTCTTTTTTTGATTTTTAGGATTTTTAAATCAAGAATTTTCTTTCCGCATGAAATAATTTCCAACATTTAAAAAGTCCGTATAAAGTTTAAACTATATTTTATAGTCACCTGATCAGAACTTGCTGCTTTTTCATCAATCTTCTCCATTTCCATTTCAACTTTTCGAAGCTACAGGGTGTCCCAATAAATATGATAATTAGTTGAAAATCGTATTTCTTATTTTTAGATTGGACGACTTTAAAAAATGATGTAAATCATTATTTATCGTCTTCATGTCTAAACAAATTAAAAAGAAGAAAATTTTAAGTTTGTCAATTAATTTTCATGTTTAATGGGTGTACCTGCACAATGTAGACTGTTTGAACAAATTAGTAACATATATATATATTTTTTTCCATTACACATTTCAACAGCCAAACGTCGGCTTATTTAAAGGTTGACTTTCAAATAGTTATCGCAATATACAAAGTAAAAAGGGTATCTGAACTTACAATAAAACCATTTGTTAAAATGTTGCGCATTTTCTAAAGAATTCAACGATTTTTTTGATTTTACACAAAACTAACTAGAGTTTTAGAACTTTATTTTTGTCGGAAAATAATATTTTTAACTTTGATGAAAAACTTGAAGTTTAAAATGCTCGATTTAAGAAATTAAATTGGTTCTGAAGGAATTGAGTCTTTGCCACAAATTCTGCTTTTCTAAACCCAATATCTTTGGATTCCAATGTCGTAGACCTTAGATATTTCAAACTATGAATTCTGTTAGATCAAATAATATAAGTTTTAAATATCAAATATTTACGATATTGGGTTCCAAAGAAATAGGGATTATGAATTCAGAGTTTGTGACAAAGACTCAATTCCGTTTGTTTGTTAAAGAAAGAAAAAGTCGACAGGTTTTTTATATTTAACTAAAAAGAAGTTTGTTTTTAATCTTCATGACAGAAACCAAGAACTGACGAGGGTCTACTCAGACCAAAATATATTTTCAATCAAATGTGGAACAAAAATCTACATTTTTCACTCTACAGAGGTTTGGTTTATCATCATCACCGAATAAAAGAAAACAATGATTCCACTATTTTCTAGTTCCCACTGTACCTTGCTAAGATGGGTAATGGCTCTCTCTTCTGCTTGTTCAGCTTGATGTTTATACATACGTACTTTCTTCTCCAACCTTTCAATCAGCTCCTGAAAAATTAATGTTCATACAGTCGACGTCGTACATATCAGACAATGAAGACGACTTTTAATTTAGATTTTTATTCTACCACGCTTTAAAACAGCTTGGATACACATAAACATAGAAACACATAAACATAGAAACAAAGAAAAAAGGCAAATTTCAGATTCTCTTTGTTTTCTATGTAAACTTGTATTTTGAAGAAATCTTTTTATAGACATCAAAACTTAAAAAGAAAAGTCGTCTTCAATTTTTCTAGATAAAAAACGGCGATATCTAAATCTTCGTTATTGTTACTCAGAATAACGTCTAAGAGGTAATGTTGTTAATCGTTCATCTAGAATTCAATTGTTGGTAACGAAATAGCAACCAATTCAAAAATAAATATTTTTGTGAAAAAATGTGTCATGAAGTTTTTGCTTTTTCTGAAAAAGTTTTTAACCTGAAGTTTTGAATAGTTTTCCTTATCCTCTTCCTGTTTTAAATTCAGTTCTTTACAGTGTCTTTCAGATCTTCTGTAGTTTCGGAGTGCTTCGCCTACCTTTGTCTAAATATCAGCTAGTTCACGGGTCCGAACAGATTAAATAAAATGTAATTTTTCATAATATACAGTTGGGGTGATCAATATTTGAATTGAGCCAACCGCCCGCCGAAGGTCGCTGCGTTTTCACTTAAAAAAATTGCAATCGGAAGCAAATTCAAAATCGTCCATAGGGTTCTATTTGACGATTTAATATCGGAGAATTCACCTTAAGTCCTTGAACTTTTTTCAAATTTTCAAGTTATGTATCATTTTCTTGGAAACTTAATGCTGAAGTCAAATCAAAAAGCGTTTAAAAAAATGAAAATAGAGTGAGTTAGAGCTGAAAAACTTATCAAAAACATTAACAAGTTAAAAAACCGGAATCTAGTATCCGTCATTTGGCCATAACTTCCTTACATTTTAATATTTTTAAAAATGGTTTTCGAATCTGAATTCAGCATGAAATTTCCAAGAAAATGATGTATCATATTTACTTTTTGAAATATTTTTTTGTCAGAGCTTACTGGGATTTCTCCAATATTTAATCGTCAATTCGCAACCCTATGGACGATTTTGAAATTTTTTTTATTACAATTTTTTTTTAAAGTAAAAACGCAGCGACCTCCGGTGGGTGGTTGGCTGATTGATAAAAAAAAGTCACTAATCAATCAATCTTAATATACAGACTACAGAGCGTACATATCATATAGGATTATCACCTGCAAGCTTTAAAGCCAAAGTACGAACATAATACTCGAAAAAAAATAGTATTTTATACTTGCAATTTTTATTATTTAGCTAATTATACAATTATTTAAATGATTCATCAATATTTAATTGTTTGTCTCGAAAATTGCATATTAACAGCTAGGATGATCTAATATGATGTGGGACACCCTGTATTAAAAAGACATGAAATATTTATATTGTCTTGCTAATAATTATTTGGTTTGGAAAACGATCTAATATCATGTTATTTTATAAATATATTTTATCTTTTATGCTACCTGTTCAAGATCTAATTCTTCTTGCAACTGTTGAATTCTAAAAATCAGAGAAAAAAATCTCAATGTTTTAATCAATTAATGTAGGTTGTTAAAAAAAATTGAAAAAAAAGTTTTTCTGCATGACACACATATCATAGGTCACAAATCACAATTTTTAAAAACATTCATTTTGTGCATCACAGTTAACATTTTTAAAAACTTGTAGAGAAAAGATTTTATGAACAAATAAAAAAAAACATTACTGTTTAAAAACAGATTGAACCATTTATAATAAAATGAATAATTTTCAAAAGATTTTAAATTCAAAAATAAGACAGTTTTAAAGAAATTTACAATCTATTAGAACTTAAACCGCAAGTCCCACAGAACTTTGGAAATCATTAAGATCGGCTCTAACCATAACTTTACTTTATTACACTAAACTTGGCTTAGTCGTGTCTAGGTTTTTAAAATCCAAGCTCTGGTTGCTGCAGTGAGAACCATGACAAACTCTAGATTAAGAAGACGACTTTTAGGCTCAAAATATGATTTTGATTTGACCCATGTACAATATGTTCATTGTAGGTAAGCAAAACAATTGTGCAGTGTTCAATCCTGTACAGAACATTTCACGTGATAATCGATGTTTAAGATACAAGTAAACCTATACTAAGTTGTAACATGCATCAAATACACCTAATGATTGTGTATAATGCCGTTTTCATATTCCACAGTTTTCTGGTTCTGACTTTATATTCTAACCTTTGTTCTAATCCATCAATGACTCTGCGTCCACCCCTGCTTGATGAACTCTCTGCTTCCTCTGCTTTAGTCACGGCATCCTGGGCAAATCAAGAAATATTTATTATATACTGTACTGTACAGTACTGTACTGTACTGCACTGCACTGCACTGTACTGTACTGTACTGCACTGCGCTGTTCTGTACTATACTTATTGTACCGTACTGTACTGTACTGTACATTAAGTACTGTACCATGTACTGTGTGTAAAACTGCAGTTACTGGAAAGAACAAAGTAAGTATAAAGAGTAAAGAAAAAAAAATAAGGAGAGACATCATAGAGCCATAGTTTGTTTAGATTTTTTACATTATACTCTGACGTATTAGAACAACTCTTTAACAATTTTAATGTAAATATTAACAAATATTGAAAACAAGGTTAAGTATCGGAAAGATTGAACTTTAGCTACGGTGGTAGGTGATTATATCAATTAAATGAAGTCGAATTTTTTATTGAGATTTTAATTGTTAAATAGCTTTTTATCGAATTACAAGTTTACATGTATTCAGTGAAAAGCTTTTTAGAATTGAATGAATCCCTTTTTTCCATGTTTTTGTGCATCCTTGCTGTTTAGAAGCTTGATATAAATCAAAATTGAAATCAAAAGTCGTCTTCATTATATTGATATTATCACCTACCACGGTATACTTTTTTGGATTGGAGTTTTAAAATTTTATATATTAATTCATTTTACAGGATTGAAAATTAGAAAAAAAAACAATTGTATGGTAGTGCTAATTAAAATGGGGTTTTGACTTTTTTAACACTTTTTTCCTTCAGGCAGCTTCAAACGATCATATTTTATTCTACTTTTTATCATTCTCTATATTTAAAAGTGCTTCAAGAGATCCTCTTTGATTTTACTCTTACTTATTTCTTTACCTTTATAAGTGCTTCAAGAGATCGTCTATGATTCTACTCTTTCTTATTTCTTTACTTTAAAAGAACTTTAATAGATCGTCTTTGATTCTACTCTTTCTTTACCTATATAAGAACTTCAAGAGATCATCTTGAATTCTACTCTTTTTTATTTCTTTACTTTAAAAGTGCTTCAAGAGATCATCTTGGATTCTACTCTTTTTTATTTTTTTACTTTAAAAGTGCTTCAAGAGATCGTCTTTGATTTTACTCTTTTTTACCTATAGAAGAACTTCAAGAGATAGTCTTTGATTCTACTCTTTCTTATTTCTTTACTTCAAAAGAGTTTCCAAGAGATCTTCTTTGAATCTACTCTTTTCTATACCTCTAAAAGAATTTCAAGAGATCGTCTTTGATTCTACTCTTTCTCACTTCTTTATCTTTAAAAGGGTTTCAAGAGATCATCTTTGATTCAACTCTTTTTCTTTACCTTTAAAAGAGTTTCAAGAGATCGTCTTTGATTCTCCTCTTTCTCACTTCTTTACCTTTAAAAGAGTTCCAAGAGATCGTCTTTGAATATACTCTTTTCTATACCTTTAAAAGAGTTTCAAGAGATCGTCTTTGATAATCCTCTTTCTTATTTCTTTACCTTTAAAATAACTTTAAGAGATCGTCTTTGATTCTACTCTTCCTTATTTCTTTACTTTATAATGTTTCAAGAGATCGTATTTGATTCTACACTTTCATATTTCTTTATCTTTAAAAGTGTTCCATGCGATCGTCTTTGATTCTACTCTTTCTTATTTCTTTACTTTAAAAGAGATTCAAGAGATCGTCTTTGATTCTACTCTTTTTTACCTTTAGAAGAACTTCAAGAGATCGTCTTTGATTCTACTGTTTTTTTTTACCTTTAAAAGAACTTCAAGAGATCGTCTTTGATTCTCCTCTTTCTCACTTCGTTCTTTTTCCTGTTTTAATTCATCGCTAAGTCGCATCTTATCCTCTACCAGTTTCCTTTATTGATTTTTTTTTACATTTTTGTAGTTGAAAGTGATGATAAATGATATTAATTAAGGTATTTAAGTTTTTCTTTTAGCTAATTTTATTTATGGTTAATGGTGCTGAACTATGCAGCAGAAACAAAAAAGAAAATTGTAAGAATATAGCACATAAAAAATGTAAAACGTCTGACTTCCAAATTGCTAATTTGGTGAATCGGTTGCGCAATTGTATAAAGTGGTGATCACTTTAATTACGCCTTCAATTGCGATTATTTTCAAATTGCTCTGTCATCTGTCATCCTAATACCTGCATTTCTCTTCAGAGAGTTTTACCGCGTTTTGAAATTCTTCCATTTCTGCCTGAATATTTAAAAATAAATTATTTTTGCATTTTTAAAAGAAAAGGACTTTCACTTTGAACATAAAAAACAGATATTCTACAGGCTGGGGCTAGGGTGTGAAAATAAGCACTGGAATTTTAATACTTTATTTCCTATTAATATTCCAGGAATTTTAATACTTTATTTCCTATTTATATTCCAGGAATTTTAATACTTTATTTCCTATTTATATTCCAGGAATTTTAATAGTTTATTTCCAATTTATATTCCAGGAATTACTTCACTAACGGTAAGAGATTAAAGACGATTTGTTCACTGTTTTTTTTATTCAAAAGGATATTTTTTATATTCTTGTGCTTTATTAAATCAATTTTTATCTCTCACCATGATATTATTGTAATCTGTTTCAAGTTTTCTTCTGTTGTTATGTAATGTCTCATGTTCAATGTTTAGCGCTGTCAGTCCTGATTGAACCTCCTATGTTAAAAACAAATAATGTAATTTTTTGAAGAAAAAAATTAACAATTGTGATAACACTGGATTTCAATATTTTTTTTTAATAGAGAATTTTTATATTGAAAAGGGGGATATGAAGAAACAGTAAAGAATGATTGTAAGAAGGACAGGAAAACTATAGGAACGACCATATATTTTTAATAAGGTATTTTTATATTGAAAAAAGGGATATGAAGAAACAGTAAAGAATGATTGTAAGAAGGAAAACTATAGGAACGACCATATATTTTTAAATGTTCTTGTCAAAAGCAAGAGAAAATAATTCCCGCATTTTCAAATTCCGTTATTTATCCAACCTGTAGTTCTGTTTCAGCAATCTTCTTTCCTCGTTCAGAGTTCTCCAATAATGTTCTTGTTTCTTCTAGTTCAGTCATTAGATTGCCAACCTATTCATGGCAAGTTTTACTAACTGTAAAATTAACCTCGGAATAGTAAGCCAACTTTTAGACTTAACTTATGATTTTAAAAATTTTAATGTCCCACGAAACATGACATTTTTGGGGACGATAGTTTGACTGCCAAATGTCTTACGAAATATTCTTATCTGATAGATAGCGCAAAGTGAAACATCATTTGGTCGACCATTGTACAGTGCTGATAAGGAATAGCCTCTGATCAGTAATGCCGCACTTATTTACAATTTGTGTACAATCAAACTATTGTACAAGTCGTTCATAAAACGTAAAAAAGCAAATAGATATATAGCCTCCTATAAAAAGTTAGATCTGTTGACATGAATAAATCGACTTTGATTGGTTGCACTAGCTCACGCTTAAACTTTTGTATAGCACTAAACTTGTCAATTTTAAAAATGTCAAGCACTTGTTTTTGATTTTGGCTTTGAAAAAGTAATTGGCAAAAAATATCATTCGCTTATAATTCCAGTTCTCTGACATTTAGACAACTCAGAAAGTTATTTATCAATTAAATTTTTATTTTTTTAACCTCCCCCCCCCCCCTAGAAAAATATCATGTATATCAAAATATTGGTTTTAGTTACTTTTTAAAATCTTCAGAAAAGCTACTCTGCAAAACTTTGAAAAAATATTGTCTTTGTTTCTAATTTCTAAAAATTTCTTGTCGTCAATGTAGTATGTTAAGATCTTAAATAAATCTAATATGGAAATGAGATTATTTAGAAGTAAAAATGCACTTTTCATTGCCCATACCCTTTTTTATTAAAAAACATCTAATTGTAATGACATTAGAATTTAGAATCATTTAGAATATGTTGACTTAAAATCTGAAATATCTGAAGTATCTGCACATTTAAATCATTTTCTCGCAATTAAAGATATTCAATTTTAAAATCAACCTTTTTTTAAAAACAAAAACAAAGTAACAACTCGCTATTCACGGACTGAATAGTTCAGGGGTAATTACCCCCAGGATTCTAGGGGGGGGGGTACATAACCCCAATAACCCCCCTTATTTACGCCACTGGTTCCAACGCCTTATCTTTTGGTTTTACCTCACCAACTCAATTATAATTTTTGTAGCCCTAGGAATACGCATTTGAAAAGGCAACCCGCTTGTTTCTAGCTGAAGTTTAAGATAAGTAATTGGAAAAATACTG
>NW_019397972.1:0-31561 GCF_000591075.1 Eurytemora carolleeae
ACAGTTGTAGTTTCTCTATAATAATTAAATTTGATAAACAAATTTCTCCATTAGAAAAAATGGCGGAAGTTGTAAGAAGTAAATTCTTTTTGGTCTGATAAGGGGTTCAAGGAAACCGTTCTGATTATTTAAATGGAGGGTCATTTGAAATTATTCCGACAATCCCTTTAAGTATAAAATAAACCATGAACTGCCACTTTTAAACTATGTTAAAAAGACTTTAAAAGTACAAAGAATGACGTGAAGCATCCTGAAAACTTAGTAAAGAAGAATTATATAGAGTTTATCCAATTACGCGTTGTTAAAACCGATAAAACCTATATTTTGGCGTATTGTAATTTATATAACGGCGTAAACATGGTAAATATGAAGATTTATATTCAAACTTTGACGAGTAGCAGCTATAAAACTACCATCATCACTCATTCATGGTCAAAAAAGGTGAGGAGGGGGAGGATAGAGAGGAGAGAAGGAGGGGGAGGATATGGAGGAAAGAAGGAGGGGGAGGAAAGGGAGGAGAAGTAGAAGGAGGGGGGAGGATAGGGAGGAGAGAAGGAGGGGGCCAGGCGCGTATAAAGGATTTTAGCATGTTCATTGGACTATCTAAAGTCATATCTTGAGTCTAAAAGTCGACTTTCTATTCCAGAGTTTTCTGGTTATCACTGTATATAATAATTCTTATTCTGTAGTATTTTGAATTGAGTATAACTGAAGTGCCTTGTTTGTCTTTGAACTGGCAATATCTACCTTATTATCCTCTACTTGGTTATCCGACTGTACTCACATCTGCATAAACCCATCCCGGGGAATCTTTCAGATATTTGGGGTTTATATTATTTAGCATACAGGGTGTACAGAGGACCAGAAAACTCTGGAAGAGGAAGAAGACTTTAATTTTAAATGTTTTTATTTTATATAGTTCAAGTAGCATAAAATATAGCTAGCTGCAGTGTTCACGGACCCATTTCACTTAATAAGTTGATTTTCAAGGCCTAGATGGTAAATTATTTGCTTTAGAACAACATCTGAAAATGCACATAAAGATTGCCTAAATGTCGTCTTATTATTCCATAATTTTCTGTAGTCTAAAAAAGAAGTCAGTGTAAAGCCCCCCCCCCTTATGTAAAATTCTTAGAAACGGGCCAGTCATTACCGTTCCATTTATTTTATTGTGTATGAATGTCTTTGTAAAGTTGAAATGAAAAAAAGGAAATGGCTTAATTCGATTCTTATTATTTTATAATTTTATATCAAAATGCCTTTATTATCATTATTTGTTAAACTATTGTTAGTGCATTTTGTATTAAATATAAATAAAAATAGTAATCATTTAAATATATAATCTTTGAAGTATATATAATAGGATTCAAGTCACACCTGCAGCTCAACTCAAGAAATCATTAATAGTTAATTATAGCTCTTTATTTTATACTGATAAGTGCTAATACAGAGTTCCGCACAAAGAATGAGACGTACTTCAGAGACGACAAACATTGATTGTTCCCAGCTTTAAACTTTTTGATTTCTTTGCCAAATGATTGTGTATGTACACTGTACACTGTACAATGTTTATAGGAAGGCTTTATTTAAGACAAGAGACTGAGTTTAGCATTCCGAACGTCAGAATTAAAGTTGCAGGTAATGTTCTTTAATTCCATGTGTTTACTTCACTTAAATTAGTGGGTGCTTCGCACTCATCTTTCATTTAAAATTTTAATTGTGGTTCTATCTGTGAGCATTTTCACTACGTACAATATAAAATAAGTAATAAAAGGTTCGCTGATTTAGTAATAACTTTTTCATGGATGGTATATATAAATATAATTATATAAATAGATAGATTAATAGTTGGGGGGGGGGGCTATTGAGAGTAATTATCCCCCCCTAAAAGTCGCCTCCCCTAGAATCTTGGGATATATTATACCCTGCTAGAAACTTGATCTCCATGTCTATTGTCTATGATTACCAAAAACAGAAAAAATTTCACATTTTTTTGGCGCTTCGCGCATCATCAACTTAATAAACTTAATCAAAGTAACACAGATGACTTCACGAAACCCTCAGTCATCCCCCCCCCCTTAAGGATCTAGATTATAAAGAATACAGTTTAGAACAGTAACATTTCCCCCCTAAATTATTATACATATATAATTTTATCTCTATAAAGTAAAGTTAAATTCAGAAATATATTTATATACATGGTTGCCCTCAAAGGCTAAGACTTCAGAAACAATTGTACAGAATTTGTTTAATCTGTTTCCTTCCATTCAGCATGTTCTTTATTGGCCAAAACTGGATTTTTTCTGTGCTTAATCATTTAGTAAATCATCAAAATACTCAATATCGATCAATACAGATATATAAAAATCAAGCTTCAAATCGTCATATTTTTAGAGTTTTCGGTCGTCTTTACAGTCTCATTCTTTGTAGGTAACCCTGTATATATACAGGGTGTCTCAAAAACGCTGTTTTAGTATTTAGTGTTTTTTGAGACACCCTTGTATATTTCAGCTTTTTAAGGTTCACATTCGTCATTTAATTCACATCATAATAATATTAAACAAAATGTCTTGCGTCTCATGATGATCCTCAGTAGTCAAATTACTTTGAGCAACTAAAAATTCCGAGATTTTTTAATATATATTGCCTATTTTTAAACGCTAGTATATTACATTTACAATCATTTCTTTGCAATTTAACTTTCTTTAAAAAAATCGAAAATATGCAAATCTAAGGAGCAAAAAATATTATACAATAAAATGGTTTAATGGCTTGTACATGCATCCAGAGAATCCACTTATCATCCAAGCAAGAAGAGATGCAATTTGTGCAACACTGAAAAAAGTAAAACTCTTCTTCACATCTTCTCATCAGTATAATACAATTTTAACTGATAATTCAGGTAATATAAATATATGTGATGTGATATACATGTGATTTTTGACTATGAAATAAAACAGAGAAGGTAAATGCTGAAAGGTCGGAAAGGAAGCCTTCATTTGATATCAAGTTTGTTAATGACAGAAAATTGAAATCAATTTAATTTACAATTTAATAAACCATGTTTGCATGCACAACCGTTTTGTAATTTTACAGCGGGAGACGGCGCTAATGATTTAGCCCCAGTTACGTCAGTAAAATAAATACAATTTAGTACAGACGCTGGTTTCATTAAAATACTGGAAAATTCCATTAAATGAACCTAAAAGTAGGTTGGATATTCGTTAGGTCGGTTACCACAGCACTTAAGTTATGAAATATCGTCTTTTCAAAAATATCTGCAAAATGGCCGCGTACTATTCTTTAAAATAAAATTTTCGGTGCGTGTTTGGGAATTGTGCAATACAACGCAACCGGCAATTTTATTGCGAAATATTTACAACTTAGGGCAGCAAACCAATTAAAATGAAAATTAAAGTTTTAAAATTGTTGATCAAACGGCCATCGAAACGGACACTGCACTTTCTTTTATACTTAAAGGATTATAGTTGTAAGTTGTAATCCATTGATAGAAATTAAATAATGTATAGTGATCTTGTCTTCCGTATTCTCTGAAATCGGATCTAAAATTTCCGGATAATTTTCTTTAGGTAATTTCCTAGAGAACGTTTGGGTCTGTCCTAGAGAACGATTCTTGGACCCCCCCCCCCTTCTCCTCAAATTTGTAGATGACCATTTGAGTTTCAATTTCAGCAAAATTTTTATTATTTATTTTTTATTATTTTAAGGTTAGGTCAGGTTAAGACAATTTTTGGGTCGAGCACTGCGGCTAGGACAGGCTAGGGGGCCGGGCGTTGCGGCTACAGTACCAATGAAATCCATGTACAAAATTGGTAGTAGGGAGGTGGCAGGGGCGGGGGTCCAAAAACCTTACCCTAGGAAATCAACTAACGAGTTTTGAATCCCCCGCCCCCCCCTGCTATCAATATTTGTACATGGATCTCATGTAACATATGGATATATTGGGTCATGTGGCAGTAGTGCCCGGCCCCCTAGCATGTCATAGCCGCGGCGCTCGGCCACCTAGCCTGTCCGAGCCTCAGCGCTCTACCCCCTAGCCTGTCTTAGCCGCAGCGCTCGGTTCAAAAATGGTCTTAACCTAACCTAACCCTAAAATAATAAAAAAAGAAAAAATGATAATTTTGCTGAAATTAAATGTTCATGTAAAAAATTGATAGGAGGGGTGGGGGAATCCAAAAATCTTATACTAGGACGGACCCACACCTTCTGAATTTACCCCCCCCCTTCAATGTTGTACATTGCGCTTATACGTTTTAACATGTTCAACGTTTGACATGAGACTGCATTGCGTGGTCCCCAAGCCTGCCCTATCCGTGGCGCTTGGCCCAGAAATTGCCTTGAACTTATTATAATTAAAAATAGTTGAAATCGATGTCGGGGGAGGGGGGGGGTCCATTTGGACAGACCTTATTATATTAATGAATTTGAATTCATCTGTTAATATTTCAAATTAAAGATGGCCGATGATGAAACTCCTGCAGTTGAGGAGGATATTCCGATTCTAGGGTATATGAAAGCTAGAACACAGTTCTCTAAAGCACTCAATACCTGCTTTAAGGTAAGAGGGGTTTGAAAGCTTATTTAGTACAATCGGCAATTTCCAAAAAAAACATTCTGTGAATTAAGAATATTTTTTTTTTCCATGGTTCGACTTCAAAATTTTATCGAACATATCAAAATTCTTTTTTTTTTGCAAAATAAAGAAAACGAAAGTAAAATTAATGTAAAAGAGTTTTTTATTTGAAGTTACGTTGACCTAATTTTTCCCCCAGTAATTTGATTTGATCAATCACTAAAGAAATCAGTGCTGATAAATGATTCATGATTTAATTATAATTCATCTTAATCCCACTCTTTATTCTCCAGAACACTCCCTTTTTTGTTCAAAACTGTTGAATTATTTACCAATAAATATAGGAGAACAGTTTGAATGAATTGGAAAAGACCTGGAATAGTTTGGCAACAAGTGATACGGATCATAAGAAGCATATCCTCGATCAGGTAACTATGGTGGTGTTAATTTTTCCCAAGTTTTTGCACAACGATAGTTATTACACGTTTGGTTTTGGTTCGTTTCTGGTTAGTTTTTTGGCATACATTTTCTGTTCGGGTCAATATTTGTTCTGGTATAAGAGAAGCAAATGTTTACATTAATCATCTGCTATATTTATACTATGGCGACCAGAAAGAAAATACAGTCAAACAACGAACTGAAAACGAACTAACTGAATGCACATCACTAGCTGGTGAATAAAAGCAATCAATTCTTTATGTTTTTAAAAGTTTTCTCCACCCTCCTTGTATTTACCTTTTTAAACAAGCAATTTGAGTAATTTCTTCTAAAATATCATTAACCAATTTCCCTATTACAAGAAAATTGAATCCCATAAAGAATTTAAAGAGGATTCTATCCAATATACATGTTAAAATAGTACTTGATTGAAACCATCCTGTAATACCAGTAAAATTTAACTGTCATATAGAACTTGTTTTTTAGTTCTAGAGCCAAAAAGAAATTGGCTTTAAATTTTTCTTTTAAAAAAAAATTGTTTTCAATGTTTATTTATAAACACAGATAACTCATTTTCCCTTTAAAATTAGTTATCTCCACAATTTAAAACCCTTGAGACCGAATATTTTTTCAAAAAATATACAATACTGTTTTTTCTATAGTGTTTCCGTGAGTTTTTAACGGATCAGCTGTTCCCCGACGGAAAACCTAATAAAGAATTTAAACCTGAACTCGTAGACAAATTTGTGGATTTTTCAATACAGGTAAATTAATTTGTTTCTAAGTACAATATTTTCGACAACAATGACATGAATACATAAATATTATTGATTTTATTGATATGGTTAAACCAACTTAAAAATTAAACTGTATTAATTTTTAGTTCTTTATTTTGACGTATCTTTTGACGCATTTTTCTTAACTGATAGATAAAAGTGTTAAAAGTTACTCGACTTAAAACGCATTTTGATTTATGCAGAATTCTCAAGAAAACTTATTGGAGTTGCCAAAAAAGGAAGAAGAAAAATTATTGTTAGTGACGCAAATTTACTTGTGTCTATCCCCGTTGAAGCATTTTTCTATCCCAGGCGTCTGAGAAGGAACTGTGTAATCCTCTTGTTCCGATCCAAGGCCTGGCGGATATATTGGACCTTCTTCCTCTCTCCTCATGCGAGATTCTCTTCAAAGCAGTAGAGAGAGAGGTATTTTTATATATATATATTTTAAGGTATTGTAAGTGCAATTTTAAGTGACCCATCATGCAAAGATGACGATGTCCGAATCACAATACCTATGAAACTTAGATCGAATTAATAATGTGGAAGTTATTGTTAGGCTTTTTTTACGTTAAATTGTGATAATTCCCATGTTTTCCTCCAGTGGAAATGCGCAAGTCACTTTTGGACAGAAGCCACAATTGAAACATTCAGTTTTCAAAATTATTGACATAAATATCTAATTCATACTTGATCAGACATAGCTTTAAAGGGTACCGTTGTGAATCGGGCATTGCCATCTTTGCATGGATGTCACTTGAAATTACGCTTTCAGTCCCTTTAATTTCACAGTTCAAGCTCTTATTTTAGCTTGCAGTTTTTTCTTTTACCAAGTAAGATTTTATTATTTTTAACTATTGAAAATCCTGTATTAACCCCTGTCTATATATTTTTGAATAATATTTGAACGGCCGATTTATACCCGTTGTTTGGTAATTGGTACTCTTTGACTTGGTTTGTTTTCTATCAAAATCGTTGCAAAATTCTTTATCAAATAATTTCTAAAATCTTAAAAAACATACACCAGACATATGGTAACATTTTTAACGAAATAAAATCTCCATTACGTCTTGTTGCCACTGTTCAGTTTGATTTTGACATCAGAAATGAGTAATTTTGCGCAATTTTCTGTATTTTGATAATCCAAATATCACCAGGTTGCAACCTGGCGGTCTCCTGGATTCTATATGTTCATCAGGAACAATCTGTTACGTATCTGTAACGATCTGTTACGCCGACTCTCCCGAACCCAGAATACTGTGTTCTGTGGCAGAATTCTTCTCTTTCTCTCTAAATTCTTCCCGTTCTCAGAGAGATCTGCTCTTAATGTTATCTCAGAGTTCAACCTAGGTAACTTCAGTATTTAAAAAAAAATAATATGTAATTTTAACTGAGTAACGTTGATGACCATTGTTACTGGAGCCCAGAGAAGTTCTAGTTTATCTACTGCTAATTAACTGCTCCTCCAGTTGGTTTTTCTCATTCATGAGAATTTGAAGAAATTTCTGAGCCCAAATTCTGTTTCTTTTTCATCTTTATAATTTGTTTTCATATTTTTTTTTATAGTTTTCTAACCATCATACTTTAATTTAGAAAATGTGACCACTTTTGTGAAAGAGGAGGTCATTGATAAACCAGAGCCGATCCAAGAGGAGAAAGGAGTGGAGGTTAAAGTCGAAGCGGAAAAGGAAAAGACTGCGAATGGTGATGTTAAGACGAATGAAGAGAAGGAGGCTAAAGCCGGGGAGGTCAAAGAGGAAGAGATGGAGGTCACAGAGGAGAAAAACAAAGAGGGGAACAAGAGTGAAAACGAGTGTATGGAAATAGAGTTAATTGTTGAGGTAAGACTCTAAGCGTAAGTTTAAGTGACCCTCCATGGAAAGATGGCAAGGTCCGTTTTACAACGGTACCCTTGAAAGCTGTGTCTTCTTAAGTATGAAATAGTTATTCATATGTGTGTTTTTTTAACGTTTATTATCGTTTGCATTTTCTCTGCAAAAGTGACTTGCGCATTTCTTGCTTAAATGATGGTGAAATAATCAGAATTAAACGCTTGCTGAGCCAGTAAAAATCTTCCACATTTAGGATCAGATTAAGGTTCCATGTGTACCTTTATGAATTTGATAAAAATTTTCAAAAAATTATTTTCTTAGTTTGATTTGAGAATACAAGTTCGTATTGATCAATTGCATTTTCATTATTGATTGGTTGGTTGGCTGATTGATTGATTGATTCAGGAGAAAGTAGTGCTTGAAGATAAGACGGAACCTGCCCAGGAAACTAAAGAGGAGAAAAAATCTCGCGAGTTTAAACTTTATTTCAAGTTTTGGCAGCTTCAAGACTATTTCAGGTGAATAAAGATTTATTTGAATCATTGTCACTTGGTTTAGAGCTTAAAAGGTCACCATTTGTTGGTTCTAAAATTATAGAATAAAGGTCACATTTTCCTGCAATTTTTCAAAAGACAACGCAGTTAAACGTGAAGCATTTAACATCTTACAGAAGATTGTATTGGCCATTGAGGAACTCCATTTTCCGAGTAATGGAAATCTTCAAAACTAGACCTCAAAATAAATTCCCCCCTAATTCTACTTGATGAAACCCACAGTATGATTTTTACGAAAACTTTGTTATTCAACCTGCTGCACCCTGAGGGCGGTCTGGGGGTTTCATGTCGGCTTCCCTTTCAGATTTTATTATTATTTCTTATTTCTCGAGAAAAAAAATATGATAACTTCCATGAAGTTTTCTTTTAACAGGAATCCTACCCAGTGTTACCAGGATGAGCAATGGAAACAGTTCTGTGAATACACCCAGGATATCCTGCACATATTCCAAAAGAGGAAACTCGACACCAGGGCCAGCAAGAAGGAGGAAATTATCCCAGGCAGGGAGCTCGCCGCCACCTTCCTGGATCAATACTTTGCCAAGTATCTGACAAATCAGAATCTTCTCTCATTGCAGCTTAACGATTCAAATTTTAGGTATTCTTTAATCATGGATTGGGATTGGGATTGGAATTGGAATTGGAATTGGAATTGGAATTGGAATTGGAATTGGAATTGGAATTGGAATTGGAATTGGAATTGGAATATAACTATAGTAACTATACTAGGCTTTTAGGGCGCTTCGCGCCCATCTTCCATTTCAAAATGTGGATTTTCAAAATTTAATCAAAATAGAATTTTGTTGGAGGCAAATTTTTAAAAAAAAATTTATCATCCTTATACCTCCCCTGAGTCCTACACAAAATTTGGACCCGATCGGTTCAGCCGTTTTGACCCGCTATCCTACACTCACATAACTGTATCATTGCACGGGGCATGCTAATTTCCTGGTCCAAATATTTCCGATAAGGGGTATTAAGGGTCGGTAGGATGAGTGAGTCCATATGCTTTCACTCGTGGGGACAGGGAATTATAATAGATAGATAGACAGATAACAACCTAAAATGTAAAGCTGGGCTCTNTATTTTATCTTATCTTATCTTACAGATGGAATCCTTAACAACAATAAGTTTAAAAAAAGGATTAAAAATTCGGTTGTTTTTAAATAAATATTAAATTAATATCAATTATACCAGGTGTTAAGTGGTGATCAGACCAAGTGGATTGATGATCACAGGAAGAAAATATTTAAACTAATTGAAGAAACTCCTCCAAATGGAAAAGCATTTGCATCCTCAGCTAAATCTATTCTGAAAAGGTAAAAAACCAGTGTCAGAATTTAATGAATTTTAGACGCGTCTCAAATACAATACAATTTTACGTGGAACCAACCATATTTGAGTCATGTCTTTTTAAGCCGCGGATTAAATTCTTTAAATTCGGCCTCAGCTTAATCTAACTTTAAGCTTTAAGGCCAAATTAGAAAGAAGAGGTGACTATTTTACTTTAACATTTATACCTAAAGTGTTAGAGCCGGAGACACGTGACCATGATACTGCACTGTCATTTGAAAATTCAGGTCTCGTGATACAAACGTATCAATTAAATTATCAATTAAATCTATTAGAAATGAATAATATTATAATTATTATTATTATTATAATAGGAGCGTACCTAAGCTGTTTAGGCTACTCTTGGGTATCATAATTTTCAGATTGGTTGTGTATTTGTTGAATATGATCTGTCTCAAACTTTGATTCCTATACCACATCTCATATATGTGAGTTTTGGTATAACGTTGACACAGTTTTATATCAATTTCTCGAGACAGGAACATCAGCGGTCTGGGGGGTTCATAACGGGACCTCTTTTTCAGATTTCTTTTATAATAGTTCTAATAGGTCGCAATCAACTCCTAAAGTGTAAAGGTTTCAGCCTATACCCCCTTTCATTTTTCCTGTACAGTCCCTTTAAGTGACTCGTCTTTAAATTAGTGACGATGCAGTTTTTGAACAGTATATAATATTTGAGTTAAGTAGCTTAGGTCAACAAACTTTAGATGAACAGCGTACATTATTTGCGTTGCGTAGGTTTGTTTAATTAGTTTTACACTTGGGTCAACTGAAGATAGATATGTTGAACATTGCCTTTAAAGGAGCATTCAAAAGAATATCGGTTCGACGTCCAGTGTCTGTAGTTCCCTTTTTTTAATGTTTAAATAGTTGCAAAATTAAACTAATTGTCTGCTCAGGGAGCTGATCTGGAGTCGATGGAAGAATGAAGGTTGTCCCAGCTTTGTTATCAAATCCACTGTAAAGGAGGTAAATTAGATTCAGAGATTTATATTTCTCTAAAAAGCTTCAATCTTGAGAAAATTATGAAATGAGCGTTAACTAGGTTAAGTTATGTCAGGAGATTTTAAAGAATGCTGCTTACCAAACGATGCCAAACTAGTTTAAAGAAGCTTCTGAGAATTAGTCAGTAGTCACAGAACCACCTCTTTGACTGTTAGAAATTGATAATTGAGACTACTCATTTAAGGCCATAAAACATGATGGAAAATTGAATGCTTCTGGATATAATCAAGTAAAAATAGATAATGATGACTACAATGATAATTATGATGACTAAATTGATAATGATGATGACTACAATGATTATGATGATAACAATGGTAATGATGGTGACAACAATGATAATGATGATAATGATGATCAGGATGATGAGAAGAAGACTGCTGATGAGAAACCTAAACTCATCTCTAATCCCAGGAAACGGAAGGCAGGGCTAGGCGAGTTGGTAGGTTTATTTACATTTTTACATTTTAAATCTTATAGTCAGTCGCTTATTCATGCTATTCAGCCCTAAGAAATTAACATAAAAAATAAATTTAAAACTTTATCACAGACAAAAAATTTTATTACTAAATATATTAAAATGCTTTTTAAAGAAAATCAAACAATATTAATTATGACGTTAACTAAATATGAAAAAAAGTGTTATAAGGTATGTCATTTTAGAGCTCAATATTTTTTAATCTAAAAGAATATTTGTGTAATTTGTATAATCAAATTAAGTCTGATTTTAGAGCGTTCTAAATCTGAATTTTAAATTAAAATCTCCAACTATAGAAGTATTTATTCTTTTTTATACTTATATACTTTTTAAACTCAAATTATTCTATTCTTGATATGTCTAAATAAAGACTAGCCACGTAGTGTTTTTAAGACTACTTACGAAAAGTTTAACTTAAATCTCTTAGAATGGTTTCTAAATATTTGATTTTCAATAACTTAACATTCTTTAATTGACTCTCAAGAAACTCTTTGATTACAGACTCTACAAAGACAGAATTATGATAACAATAAAAACTTACTTTTTAACTGTCAGAAGATATATTTCACTTTTTGATGGTACAAAAGCTTAGAGTAGAGTGGCAATACATAAATGCATATATGGTATTTTTACTAAATCACAAAGGGTTGCAGTTTGCGCAAAAAATATATATGTGATACTATACAAACATTTAGCCTCAATATACATGGTTTCATTGGTTAAAAAGGGTTGCACTTCACATTCTGGTATCCTATTAGTTGATAGAAATGGCGCAAGGGCCTGGCTTAAAGTGGGTTTTTACGAGGTTTTCATGACGTCTGATTTAAAGGCTGTGGCTTTACAGTTTAAAGGATTGAAGTATATAGAAAAAAGGAAGTATTTTTCATTGCCAAGCTAAGATAAATGTTTAGAATTCATGTGTTTTAGAATATGAATCTTTAAAGTGAAGGTTACAAGCACATATACAGAAAGACAGAAGTGCTTATGAGTACAAAGATTTATCTGTATTTATGCATTTTATTAATATACTTCCGAAACTGTCACAAAGGCAAAAAAAACATTTAAAACGCAGAAGTAAAGCCCGGACGAAAAAAGCGCTATGGGAAGAAATAATGGTAATTTGTTACATCATGTGTGGTTCGGATGTAAAAAGGTGCGGGGTGCCTTCCCTCCCTCCTTGTTAACAATCTTCGTTTTGGTTAAAACAAGTTCCTGAGCTCTCCTTTTACGTCACAGTAAAATGTAAACAAAACCCTCCCCTCTTTATATGTACTTTCATTGCTTTAATTCCAGATTCGAGAGGAAACTAAACGTGGAGAGGTGAATCTAGGGAATAAAGGATTGACTAAACTTTGGAATTTAAATCCCGACAATCTAGGTAAGATGCGAGTTTTTTTAGGCTTTCATCTTAATCAATTATTCCCGAAAGGAACTGTGGTTGTAATATCAATTGACCCTACTAATCAATAGTGACTGCTCGATTCACAGAGGTTTTCTTAAAACCTTTATTTGATTATAAATGTGAATGTCGCCGTTTTTCTAGTTAAAATTTTTTTTAATTCTGCTTTCCTTCATTGTTTTTGCTGTTTTTTCTATAGACCAGTACTTAAAGAAATCTATTTTAAAGAGAAAAACATGGATACAGTTTACAATAATAGTATGTTACAACTGCATTCCCTGCGAGAAAACATTCCAAAAGCCGTAGATTTTTAAATTTACGAAGTGAGATAACTCGCTGGGATTAAGAATTGGTTCATTTCATTCCGTCAATATAAAAGTTTCATTCCGTCAATATAAAAGATTTATTCCGTCAATATAAAAGATTTATTCCGTCAATATAAAAGATTTGAGACCCTTGACCCATGTTATTATTTAGAGGCTTGTAAAGATATAGAACGGAACTTCCTTCCAAGTCTAGAGGAATTCTTTTCCGAAGCAATTCAGGAGATCAACCCTAAAAACCAGGTAAAAAAACATTTCATTTTATTTTATACAATATGTAAATGTTTATTTTTATTAATTTCAATTTTAGTCTAATATAGAATTTTGCTGTCTTGATCCGAAATTGATCAATAATTCCTGTTTGTCATATATAAATTTGCCCGATTTCTTGATAAATGTTGGAAAAATGCTTTTTAGGTTGAGGAAGCTTATATGAAGGTGAATAAGGGAGAATGGGGATGGAGAGCACTCAGATTAATGTCGAGGTATGTCGAGGGGTTTCAAATTACAACTTAGAAAATGGACGAATAAAAATTGTCTAACCCAGAAGTAGGCGGGTTCTGGAAATGTGGCATTGAGATTAAAATGAATGAAATTTGAGAGGACGCTAATCCTGGAGCTTTAACTTTAAATCAGTGATTTAGGATTTAAACAAGCTGTAGGTCTTTCAGCGCCCTCTCATAAAATCCCATCCTTGGGTTATATTTTTTAATAATCCCGCCGCGTCTTGTCTTTTTTAAATTGAATGTTTGTTCAACCGGTTTCCATTCATTTTGCAATACGCATTGCACGCTAAATATGCTGCAATAAGAATAATTCAAGGGTTCACTTTCGGGCAGTGTCACTTCACTTATTAGTAGATTTATTTGCTAATTAAGATACTATTTTTGGCAGATTTGACTTTTTTTTTGCGTAATGGGTGTACAATATTCACATAGATATAGATGAAGAACTCCTGTATCATCATATCATATCATACAGCTAGGGATGCGTCCAATAGCTCCTTGACCTACAAGGGGTATGCCATCACAATCCATTCTAGGTGAAGGCTTTTTAGCCTGACATAGTTTAATTCTAACTTTGGACACACGACCAAATTTGAGCCATGTCACCGGTCTGATTCCTTTTGTCTGCTAGTTGCCAAACAGCTGTATTAAATACATAGTTAATAGCTGACAGAGAGAATCTCCCTCCCGGTTAACTGAGTGTTTAAAAGGGTATTCATGAGTTGAATCGATATATTTACTATGAAATATTATAAAGAAGGGGGAATTATAAAATGAATCAACATATATACTATATGAAATACTATGAAATGTTCAAAAGAAGGGGAAATTATAAAATGAATCAACATATATACTATATGTAATATTATGAAATATTATAAAGAAGGGGGAATTATAAAATGAATCAACATATATACTATATGAAATATTATGAAATGTTCAAAAGAAGGGGAAATTATAAAATGAATCAACATATATACTATATGAAATATTATGAAATATTATAAAGAAGGGGGAATTATAAAATGAATCAACATATATACTATATGAAATATTATGAAATGTTAAAAAGAAAGGGGAATTATAAAATGAAAATTATGAAAAAATAAACAGAGTAAAAAGTATCAAAAAGGCGTCAATTTTTCCTTCTCTATAGCTTCAAGGAAATTAAAGGAATGGGTTGGGTTGGGTAATGATGCAATTCCTGAAAATATATACCGCGGCACTATTGTTGATGGGACTAATATTTTTTTTGGTTTAGGAGATCACAGCATTTTTTCCTCGTAGGAAACAAACAAATATCAAAGGTAATATTTTGATACTAAAGCAAAATTAAAAGTTCACCCACTTTCTTTCTTTAATCTTGAACACAACGATTTCCAATTCGTAAGAAAAGTCGGATTATATTTTTTTTAATGATTGCTTTAAAAAAGCTAATTAAGAATGATTTTGGTATTTCAAACTTGCATACAAATAAATCTAAGAAAATTAAGTATAATTTTTCAATTTCAATAATGATCTTAAAGATACTCTAAGCGTAAGTTTAAGTGACCCTCCATACAAAGATGACAATGCACGATTTACAACGGTACCCTTGAAAGCTTTGTCTGTCTAAGTATTAATTAGATATCCATGTTTTTGTTTCTTAAAAATGTTTATTTTCATTTCGGGTTTTCTGCAAAAATGACTGGCAGAATTCTTGCTTAAAAGAAGCAATGGATAAGTTATCAGAATTAAAAGCTTTTCGAGTCACTAAAGCGACGGCATCTTTCACATTTTAAACCAGATTAAGGTTTCAAGGGTACCATTGTAAATCGGGCATTGCCATCTATGCATGGAAGGTCATTTGAAATTAGTCGTATAGTCCCTTAAGAATTCAAAATTTTGTTAAATTAAGCTGCCTGAGTACCTGAAGGAGATGATCGGAAAGATAGCGGTAGATATTGGAGTCGATGAAGATATGGTGAGTTTTACTGAAGAGAATCCGGATAATTTTAGATTCTGGGGGCTTATTGTTAAAAAATCTGGAAAATATTAGCTTCTGGTGGGGAAAGTATTTTTTTTTGATAATATTAGCTTAAGCGGGAATTTTTTTTACGGGGGGAGATCTGTTCAAAGAATCCGTGTGATTTAGCCCCTGGGGGGAGGGAAGAGATGTTTTTAGAGAATCTGGATAATATTTGCTAGATGGGCAGTTGGTTTTTTAATTTAAGACACCGACTTAATTGGTTTCTTTCTTATGATTTTTTACCCAAGGACGATGTTGGTATGGATGAAGATGTGTCGGAGACCCACACTAACGGAGAAAATGGAAACGGAGACTCCGGGGCTGCGCTCAAACTAACAGACGATCAGGTCAAAGATTGATAATTAATCTGAGATCGGAATTTATGATGAAAGAGAAGTAGTTGATTTTTTTCTCGGATCCTGAAGTACATCTTTGAAGTTTAATAAGCCATACCTAGTTCAACTTATTCTCGTTGTTAACTAAATCCGACCTTAAAGCTGGGATATTTTAATGGGGCGTAATAAGCTAATCGTATCCTCTACTCTCACTGCAAAAAGAAAAAGAGATTCGTAAGTTGTTCCACTTATTTTTGGTTCAAGTTTTTCTGACATTCCTTAGATTTACTTATCTTTCTAGATTGCGTCTCTAGCAGTAAAGTTGGCTCCTCACTATTCTACTCTGATCCCTAAGCTGGGACTAAGTAATGAGAAGGTTGAGGAGTGTAAGCAAGGAGATGATCTGCTGGATACAGAGATCTGCCTGAAGCTCCTCATGGCCTGGGTTGAGCTGGAGGGAGACGGGGCTTCTCCAGATGAAATCAGGTATTTATCTCAAAACAAATATTTAGATAATCGGAAGTTATTCTGCCCCCCCCCCTTCAATAATTTCTATTGTTTGTCAGTGTTTTTGGAGAACATGTTTAAATTTTAAAAATATAGTCTTTTATTTGACCCATCCTGCCCTCCCCCCCCCCCCACTCCATCGGGTTAAGTCTGGGAATTAACACCACTGTAAAAAGTATCAAAAATTCCAATGATAAGAATTATTTTGCTTCTTTTTCAGCCGTAGATAAATTTCTAAGTGTAGATTTCATTTAATCAAAGTTGCTTTTCATGGGGCCGGCTATCCAGTATCCAGTATCCAGGATCCATCTTTATTCATTCTTTTTCTCGAATATTAAATTATTGAGTTAAATATTTTCAGATATATGTTGGAGTCGGTGAAACTGTCCCACATCGTCGAAGGAATTATATAAAATTATTAAATCTTTACATAGTTGAAAACCCACACCAAACAGTGAAAGAATCTAATTAATTTTGGAGTTTGTTAAACCACCAACCCATTTTTTAGATGTCACATTTGTAAATTTGATATTGTCGTACAGTGTACCAAGTACTGGGTGCAACAGTGAAGCCTATGTATGTACTTCGCGCATTTAAAGTTCCAGTTTCAGATATTGCAAATACAAAATGGCCGTTGTAAGAACTAACTACGAGAATAATAACGAGGTTGGGGTGTTCTCTAAGCTGACCAACTCGTATTGTTTGGTCGCTATCGGCGGATCTGCAAATTTCTACAGGAAAGTCGCTTCAATGTCGTTACATTTTTTGAGAAAAATTATTTATTTGGAAAGTTTAAAGATTTACTTGTAAAAAAGCAAAAAATTAAACATATTGACATTTTGCTCCTGGATCCCAGGGGTGTATTTTTTCTTTAAAAAAATTACCCCTCCCTCTTTTTTTAAAATCATATTAGTCCCCACAAGTTATCTATGTTTGCAAGGAGCGCACATTTTTTTTAGAGGTTCCTGAATTAGGGGAAAATAATTAAATTTAGGAAAATGATATAGAAAACTTGCTTTTTGATGTTCATTTTTTAGTTCATTTCTACTACCATTATACACTATTCTGGATCCGGATCCAAAACCATAATGCACCATTCGGATCCGGATCCACTACCATTATACACCATTTTGGATCCGGATCCACTACCATAATGCACCATCCGGATCCGGTGGATTCACTTGTTTTCACGGATCAGGGAATCAGGATCCATTAAGTCTTTATGTTCTGAATTCTAAGAATGATATTGATGTGTCGACTTCTAGTGTGTTTGAATCCGAACTTAATGATGTCATTCCTATTGTCTACACTTCAATTGGAAGCTGCAGCATTCTTGGTAAGCCAATTTTATAATAATAATAATATAAATAATCTTCAAAATCGTAGAAAATACCGCCTGCCCCCGTATCTACATATCTTAACCTAACATGCGTATCGAAAGGTGGGGGGTGGGGAGAGAAGTCAACTGGGGGCCAGAAAAACCCCATTAATTACACGATACTGCACATGAGGGGTAGGGGTCCACAGTTTTCTACACCAAATCATCCTAGAAATATGATCATTTGTGAAACAATCTCATGGTTTGTACAATGTACATTTCCCCTTGAATATATTTGTATTTTTAGGGAGAATGACAGTTGGAAACAGGCACGGTCTCTTAGTACCAATGAGTTGCACAGATCAGGTACAGTCCTGGAATATTTTTATGGAATTGATACATTAATTAATTAATCCAACGTTTTATTTTACTAGCGCGTCTTAATGAATGCTTCAATAAAGACTTTAATTTATAGGACATGAATTCTTTGACCTTATTTTCCCATGGACTTGATGTATCTTATATTCTTAATATTTTCTGAGATCAGTTAAAAATCAAATTATTCATGAACAGTGATATATATTTTTGAGCAAGAAAAAGCTAAAAAAAAATTAGCGTTCGTCGACGAACTAATTTATGTTTGTAATGTAAATTTTGTAATTTTCTGGAGAAATACATTTCATCCCTTAAACCCCATTAGATAAATATGTTATTTTGATTTAAATTTTTTGCTTCAATATTTTCAATTTATTTTCCAAATATTCAGGAACTCCAGCAGATTAGGAACTCTCTACCTGACACTGTTAAAATTCAGAGAGTTGAAGAACGTCTCTCTGCTCTTGGTAAATATTATCTTAGTCGGGTAGCAAACTAGTTAAACACTAGATGAGGGCGGAGAACCCTGGAAATAGATAGGGATTCAAACTTCATTCCGTATTTTAAAGCTATAAGCAATTTCTGCAGTCCATGATTTGATTTGGTTTGGTTTGGTTTGTTTTGATTTGAATTTGAATTTGAATTTGAATTTGAATTTGAATTTGAATTTGAATTTGAATTTGAATTTGAATTTGAATTTGAATTTGAATTTGAATTTGAATTTGAATTTGAATTTGATTAAAATCGTTTCCCCTCTTTGATGGATTTTGTTTGGGGGGAAATGGACTAAAAAAGCAGGAAAAGTTCAAATGACCATTTGTTTCGTTAATCATACAAAATAATGGTAATTCACTGATACGGGTGACTTGTATAAATAGCAAAATGAAATTAAAGGGGGTGACCGGCAATTTATGGAAGTTAAACTGAGATTGTAGTACTGTGGAGAAATAATTTAGGAATCAGTTGAGACCTATGAGACGTTTTTACGGTGCATATTTGTTCAGAAAAAGGGCAAACTAAATCTTTTAAATCCTCATGGTTTGTTTATTTTTGAGGGATGATTGTTCACACCCATTTTCTGTAGTTTTCCTGCCATTTTTTAATGAAAAGACGACATTTGAAGAATTTGAAGGAATCTGTTTAGGAACATATTTCTCAATTGAAATTTTCTCAATAAATCAATGTTAGAATTAATTATTTCTTAATGAAAAAGAAATAATTAATTCTAACATTGATTTATTGAGAAAATTTCAATTGAGAAATATGTTCCTAAACATCTAATTAGTTTACTGAAAATTTTTTTTTACATTTTTGATCGTCGTTATTTAATAATAAAAAAAATCGATTCTCAAAATAAAACCACCCAAATGGAAGATTTTGAACGTCAACTTTGCGCTCAAAATCAGTAATTATACATCATTAAAACGTTTTAGATGTTTCAAATTAATGCTAAAAATTTCTCCCCAATACTACATTCTCAGTTCAACTACCATACATTGCCGGTCACTCCCCTTAAGATATAACAATTTTTCATTTTTATGTTTTCAATTGAACTATGGTACCCTTTTCTGAACCAGAAAGGGCAAAGTCATATTATAGATTTAAACAACATGCTTTCTTGATTAGACAAAGAGATTTTTCGGGCTCTGTTGTAAATCGGACAACAACTCTACAAACCTGATTATATCATTATCCCAGGAAATGTTATTGCTTGCAATGATTATGTTGCTCTGGTGCACCCTGATCTGGATAGAGAGACAGAGGAAATACTGGCTGATGTTCTTAAGGTATACAATCCTTCAAATATCTTAGACGTTAGTAAAAAGCAATCATTGATAATTCCTATTTCGATCATAAATTTTAGCCATCTAGGTGTCCCTTCATCAGTTAATAAATCAAATTAATGTATCCTTAAATCAAGTTAAGAATCACAAACATAATAATCAATTAATTAATCCATGTCCAGGTTGAAGTGTTCCGTCAGAGTATAGCTGACAACGTATTAGTTGGTTCCTACTGTGCTCTGTCTAATCAAGGAGGTCTGGTTCATCCTAAAACCTCAATTACAGATCAGGAGGAACTCTCATCCTTACTCCAGGTCCCTCTGGTAGCAGGGACAGTCAACAGGGGTTCAGATGTTATCGGAGCAGGTTGGTTTGATTTCTTATTACTGAAAAACGGAATACTTTTGAAATGACTCGAGGTCAAAAATTTAGATTTCTTGATGTTCTGTTAAATTCGGCCATTTTTCTCTCCTATATTCGTTTTTTATTTCATATTGGTAAACATGACAATTCAATATTTCAGGAATGGTTGTAAACGACTGGTGTGCTTTCACTGGACAAGACACCACCTCTACCGAACTCTCTGTCATCGAATCAGTCTTTAAGCTCAACGAGAGCCAGCCCTCTGCCATTGCGCAGAAGATGAGATCTAGCCTTATCGACAGCATGACATAATTTAACCATTTTTTAAACAATATTTTTTTATAATTTCCTTTCCAGAAGAATGTCGCCTGTTGTAGTGAAGGAGAAAGGAAAGGCGGAGAAGAGGAAGAAGGATGAGAAGGAGAAGACAAATAATGAGACAGAGACAGTTACTCCACCAGCTAAACAGGTATCAATATATACTTCAGGTAAAAAAATGTGTACTTGTATTATTTTTGATAATGTACCAATTTATACAGGAAAACCTGCGAAAATTTGTGATTTGCTGAGAACAAAGAATTAAAGAGCAACAATATAAGCTAAAGTTGTTACTAGACAACAGCCTAGTTAGGAAAAAATGGGGGGGAGGGCAAGTTCGTCATGAGCCTCCATCAAAGAGTAACGAGCCTCTAGCTTTGTGACTTTATTTGTCTCTAAAATATTAAAATTAGCATGGTCTTTATTTGTTTGTTTGAGACTCCAAGGTACTTCAATAGTGGAGTTATCTGGTTAATATTGCCTACATCTCCATCCAGGTTTTGGTGTAAAGGGATTTGAAAAGGTTCAGGAGCTAGTGAGCACACTTGATTTCTTTGTCGGGTAGCTTGTTTTAGACTTTAACAAGAATTGTCTTTAAACTCAAGGTTGAAGCTTTTTGGTTTGATTTCGAGATAAAATGTCATTGATAATATGCATTTTAAAATACATTCCGATGTTGATTCCATAGTTTACGTAAAACTAATCCCCTTATCGTTTAGGTGAAGCAGGATGGTAAGAGTAAATCAGATAAAACCGAGGAGAAACAGCAGAAAAAGGTAAACACCAGCAATTATCAATTGTTGATGAGAATTCGGCAAGAACGGGGTTGGAGGTTTGAATTATCATATGCAAGAAAAAGTTAAATTTTCAATACTAACAATCCCATTTAAAAGTATGCCCAGCAAATTTAAGAAAATTAAATATGACTTCTACAAAGTGGCGCGGTCCTGTGTTTTGTGTTTAATAGTCTTTTTTAAAGACACTGTCTAGTATTTTCATGTGACCGGTTATATATTTGCCTAATTCACAACGGTACTGAACCTTGAACTGAACTTGAATATATTCAGGTTGATGTATATAACGAGATACTTGAACTTGAATATATCATGGTTGATGTATATAACGAGATACTTGAACTTGAATATATTATGGTTGATGTATTTAACGAGATACTTGAACTTGAATATATTATGGTTGAGTATATAACGAGATACTTAACTTGAATATATTATGGTTGATGTATATAACGAGATACTTGAACTTGAATATATTATGGTTGAGTATATAACGAACGAAGATGTTGGGGAAAAGAAAAAATGGACATGAACTGGTAACTAGTACAAAAATTCAAGAGGAGGGGTGGGGAGGAGAATTTGATATATACCCCTGGAATTATGATCAAGAAATGTTAAAGATTTTTAGATGACGCCAGTTGGTTGAAATTAAATCATTCTAAAACTCTGTTTAGGAGAAAAGAATTCAGGCTGGTTTACTCTTTGTCAAGATGAAGAAATTAAACAGATTGGAGAAACTTAGAGTTAGAACAGCCAGGTAATCAAATTAGATCAGATAATAAATATTAGTTTTTTAATACGGAGGTTAGTTTGATAAACTAAATGTTAAAAATTATGAATGCTAAATGTTATATTGTTACAAGGACTGGAGTGTTTTTTATCTCTCCATTGAAAATAAATTGTAGGGTTTATTCTCTAAATTGGGGTTGTTGATGTATATAACAAGATACTTGAACTTGAATATATTAAGGTTGATGTATATAACGAGATACTTGAACTTGAATATATTAAGGTTGATGTATATAACGACATACTTGAACTTGAATATATTAAGGTTGATGTATATAACGAGATACTTGAACTTGAATATATTAAGGTTGATGTATATAACGAGATACTTGAACTTGAATATATTAAGGTTGATGTATATAACAAGATACTTGAACTTGAATATATTAAGGTTGATGTATATAACGAGATACTTGAACTTGAACTGAAAGAGAGTGGTATGAGTACACTAGCTGAGCATCAGAAGATGTCCAAGGAAATCTGTGATCAGATGAGGTAATTGATAAACTTAATATTTAATATTTAGCACCCCATTTTAAACTGGAGATCTTCCCTTTATACCTTTGTTTGATAATCTATAATCTATTCAAAGAAAGATAAATAAAATATCCTTCTTTATTATCTCGGAAATTTGATAATTGTTTCTTCTTTTAAAAAGTGACTTTAGCATTCATGCCACAGAGGCAATGAGGAATTTTTTCATAATATATTAAAGGGACCTAGTCACTGAAATCTATATTTAAGGGACCTAATCCCTGAAATCTATATTTATGGGACCTAATCCCTGAAATCTATATTTAAGGGACCTAGTCACTGAAATCTATATTTAAGGGACCTAGTCACTGAAATCTATAATATGAAGATGAAGAATGGATCTAAGCTTGAGATTAAGGTAATCAATAATCATTGAATATGTTCTTAGAAGTGTCTTTTGTCCGAGATATTTGTTATAGTTCTTAGTATCGTCTTCCGTCCCAGATATTTGTTATAGTTCTTAGGATCTTCTTCCGTCCGAGATATTTGTTAGNATAAAACAAAGCTTACAGTGAAATACCAATGAATATAATCTTTTCATTTTATTTTTAAAATTCGGTGATGGTGATGGACCAAACCTTTGTAGAGTAAAAATAAGTAGATGTTAGTTCCACACTTATTGAAAATATATTTCGGTCTGGGTTGACCCTCGTCAGTTCTTGAGATTGTTTCTGTCAAGGAAGATTAAAAACAATTTGAAAAATTTATTTTCCCTTAGAATCGTATATTATCACCAATTCAGCGAAAAAAATCCAAAATAAATAATTTTCAAATAGAGGAGAGGGGATAAATTACTTTTTAAGAAATACACATTCTGACAAACTATCTACTGTCCAGGTGTATAAACTTCTGGTCCGCGGATGAAGCAGTAAGCATGGTTGATGTAAACCAGTTCTATGCTGAGGCTCCGAAAGAAATCTCACAGCCCGAGAAAACGAAAGGTTAGATGGAAGGAATTTTTCGTCATTTGTAAACACGCTTACTTATCCAATTATCTGTTAATTTATAATTCAGATGTATTTTCAAAAAGACGACGAAAAGAAATTGTTTCAACATAAATGCAATACGCATAGATAAATGATGATATTGCAAGCTTCAATAATCTGTGTATTTTTTACCTCTAAAGCTTTTAGAACGGGTTTTAAGTTTATCTATTCAATTGTCAAGTCGACTCAATAGTTCTTGGAATATCCATTCTAGTAGTATCTAGGTCAAGCAAATATAACTTTTAATTCCTAAAAATTAAAGATTTTTTCATGATTTCTTAGGTTCATAGATGAAAAACCAAGTGGGCTTATATTTTGGTAGATTCCTAAGATTTATGGGATTTAAGTACGGGTTTTAGGCACAGTCCCTGAACGTCGGATGGCGGGATTCAATGGGAGGATTTAGATTTTTAAACTAAATGATATTTATAGATGATCTGCACCAGCAGAGGTTAGCCCGGTTAGCCTGGGAGCTAGAGACTAGAAAGAAGTTAGACGCAGAAGCTCAGGTTTGAAAATATGTTCCCAGAATGCAATAAAAAATACAGAAATGTAAAAAGATAAAAAAAATAATTTTAGTGGAAAATAAGTGTTTTTTTCAAGTGAAAAGTTTAAAAAATAGAAGATTGAATTCCAAATATGTTATTTATTTTTTCTCTGTTTGAATTTTATTAAATTCTAGCCTGGTAAGTTGGTAACCCAGCTTTGCCTGGAATAATCCTTAGAAATGCACTACACTAAAAAAAATTCTCCTGGTTTTATTGAGTTCCTCAATCAAACTTATTGGAAATAGGTCCAGAGGTTCATGAGTTATGATCGGACATCCAAACAAACAGATCACTTCTTCACATAAACTAGCTTTAGAACCCAGCGTGACCAAGGGTACACAATACACTGTTTATCCGCGAGTGGTCGTAAAATAGGATTTCAGCTATTTTTCCCTATAGACCCACTCAACCTAAAATATCAAGCTAATAACATTCCCGTGGTTCTCCCCGAGTTCTTCAATCAATGTATAGTAGTGTCCCGTCTACGGACCAATGATGAAGAATACTTCTAAGGTCGATCTATCCATTTAATATGGTAGTGTACTATACTTTTCATAAGTAATGTACTAATTATTTCATTTAAGGCAAATCGGTCCAGGGGTTTTAAGTTGTCATCGGACAGACAAACAGAGATTACTACTTTATATATATTGATAAACCCCCTGTAATATTATAAATGTCTGAAGGAGCTGGAGGACGCCAAGAACCAGGTGGACACCCAGGTCCTCAATAAGGAGGAGAAGGTCAAGGATCTCGGTAAACAGCTCGGCAAAATACTTAAAGCCACCAGGTGAAGATTCAATGAATAATGATAACTAGCTGGAGAACCCGGGGTTGCCCAGATTTATACAATATTCATAGTCATAGTTACTCACGCCGTTAACCCTGCGCTTGGAATTATGATTTTAGCCTAAGTGCCCGGTGCCCTTGGAATTTTGAAATTTTTATTTTTTTAAAATCTATTTCAAACAAGTTTAGACCGTTTCAAAAGTTAAATAAAATTTTGATGTTTAGACCGGTTCAAGAGGCCTTGAATCTCAAACTGGACCTGGAGAGAGCTCAGAAAGGATTATCCGTCCTTCTACCAGAACCCCTCTATATCCTCTTCTCTCAGGTACTTCTTAGTCAATTAAACCTTCTTCCATACATAGTCCATCATAACAATATACTTACTCAGCCATTTTAGTTTTGATCAATTTTTGGGTTTAAAAATTCAAAACTATAATTTGTCATAACTTTGAACGGACTTTAGGAAGGTAAAGGGCTTAACTACTAAGACTTAATTGTATATTAATTGTATTAATTGAAACTTCAAACTTGTTCAACTCATGTGTGGTGAATTCAAGGCCCTACTAAGGCTTTCTTTCTGTTTGAAAAAGAAACGAATTAGCGCTTTCTGAAGTGTTAACCAAACAGAAGGTTCGGCCCATCGGCTTGTTGAATATTTTTACCATGTTACAGGCGGATGCGTATGCTAGGGGGTTGGATTCTCTCTTGAATGTTGAGATCCAGGGAGATTTCAACAAAGCCAAGAAGTTTAGGTAATCATCTTCGTTTATTTTAACATGATTCAGACTTCTTTTCCATATAATAAATCCTTTTGATGTATTTAAAGGGTTCTCCGTAAAAAAAAAACTATTTTGTTTAGCCATCGAGTAAAAATGAAAAACGACTCAAGATAACTGAACCATATTTTTATCTAACATACAAAGATAAAATCAAAATCTATATCTCGTGGTTCAGCAAAAACTCCCTCTCGGCAGCTGTATATCTGCCGCGTAGGTTTCTGAGAGCTGAGAGGAGAGATGACCTAGTGAGGAAGACATTCATATCCGCCACATTATAATCATATTAATTACTGGCTTGGGAACCCAGCGTCGCCAAGGTTACTCATTTTTACTCCAGCCGTTTAATTGCACTTGGTCGTAAATTACGATTTTAGCTCAAATCAAATCTCAAAATCAATCAATCAATCAATTAAACAATCAATCAAACAATTTAAATGTGAGGCAAATCGGTCCAGGGGTTCCTGGGTTATGATCAGACCGACAACCAGAGATTACAACTTTATATATAATGATATTTCATGAAGTATTATTATATGAACAACTAGCTCATGTGCCTGGGCCGGGGTGGAATTAAAGAACACATACAAAAAAAATATTTCGAATAAAAAAAATACCTTCAATGAGCGAAGAGTTTTTTATGTAAATAAGAAAACATTAATTTATTCTTTTAAAAGAATGGATGTAGACGATGAGGATGAGGAAGAAACGGTGAACAAGAAGAATAAGATATTTAGAGTTCATCCTCTCTCAGTTGTTCTGAAAATCAAAACTAAGGTGAGTAATTATGGTTAATGAGATTATTTGGGTATAAGTGGAATAAAGTGTATACACTAAACAACTTAATGATAAAATAAAATTTTAAGAACGTTTTAAGATCAAATAAAAAATTGAGAATTTTTTTTTTTAATGGCGGGAAAAATCATTTTTATTTTGCCGTGTAATTTAGGATGACGATGAGATAGATGTGACCTTCACCTACCTGGTCCATCTAGAGATAGTAACAGTCCAAGGCAGAGTTATCCTCAAGCATTTATCAGCCTCAGCTGATATATTAGAGGTAGGACAGGGGTGTATATTTTCTCGAAAAATTCGGGTGATGTTAATGTAAAAATCAATGAATCAGAAACCATCTTTTCACTCCCCCCAGGGGGGGGATAATTTGGATCAAAAGTGGTGGTAAATGATTACATTTTATTGTGACGTATTAGAACAGCTTTACAATCTGTTAAATTGTAAAGAAACGATATTTTACAAAAACAAATCCCAGTTCCGGCCCTTCAACCCTTCTTGGAATACTAAGCCTTGTTTATTAAATTGGTTATTTTCATAAATTAAGCCTTCCTAATACGTCACAGTATAAAACAAAACCTTGTCCCCCCTCCCCTTGGTTCTACTGGTTCTACTCTAATTGGTATTATTACTTCATGAGATTGTACAAAGATTGCATGCTCTATTCACAACGAAACCCTTAAAATCTGTGTCTGTTCATGAATTAGATATAATTATTAATGATTTTTAAAACTGATTTTTTTCAATTGTGTGTTCCCTACTAAAATAACTTGCGCATTTCTTGTACAGGAAAACATTTAGGAATTATCACGTTTAAACGTAAAGAGACGATAATATCCTCTATTTTACTGATCAGATAAAGGTATCAAGGGTTCTCTTGTGATACGGGCATCGACATTTTTGCATGAAGGGTCACTTGAAATAACACTTTTAGTACCTTCAAGAATACCTTCAATATCTTCAATACCTTCAATATCTTCAATACCTTCAATACCTTCAATACCTTCTAGAATAACTTAAAATTCATTGTTTATATTGTAAATTTCTAGGCTAGCAGTTTACTGACCCAGTTGTATGAAGAAGATGATGGTTCACAGTCTCCTAATCTTAAGAACGAATATCAACTCAAGGTAATGCATTTTTACAAGAAACTTTAACCTTATCAAAACAAGCTAAGTTAGTGTACAAAAAAATTCCAACGTTTTGTCCAAATGTAACCCTATCATGATCAGGGGGGGGGAAGTTTCCCCCCCCCCCCCGTGGTTTTTCTAAAAAACTTTAAAACAGTGTTTAAAAAAATGGATGTAAAATCATGTGTCACATGTTAATATTTAAAAAAAAAATTCAACTCTTAGGGCAAAATCATTGGGGTGCCCCCTCCCCCTTCCTAATCTATTTTAGACAAAAATAGCCCAATCGGGATAGGGTAAATGTTAGTGAGTTTTGATCTTCATTTACATATTAGCTGATAGTCCTATTCCAGGAAGCCGGTATAAGTGGTGATGTGGGTCCTATGCTTCGTAAAACCGGATTCCCCTTTGTCTGGGCGCAGAGACTTGCAGGAACTAATACAATCATAAAATTCATTTAGTTTTATTCATCATGGCAAGATCTTGTTCAAATTCAGACCCGCATCTTAACAGAATTGATCCTTAAAATGACCATCGCTGAGAATTGCATGTGAATGTTGAAATTTAATCATAGTTTACGTTGTGGCAATCTTAAAAATATATTTAAATCACCTTTTAATAGCTATCTCTAAATTTCTGTCGATAAATCTGACTACCGACTAAATTATAGCTATCTCTAAATTTCTGTCGATAAATCTGACTACCGACTAAATTATTGGTTTCTGATAAATCTGACTACTGACCAACTTATTAGTTTCTGATGAATCTGACTACTGACTAATTTATTGGTTTCTGATAAATCTGACTACTGTCCAACTTATTGAGTTTCTGATGAATCTGACTACTGACTAATTTATTGGTTTCTGATAAATCTGACTACTGTCCAACTTATTGTTTTCTGATAAATCTGACTACTGACCAATTTATTGGTTTCTGATAAATCTGACTACTGACCAATTTATTGGTTTCTGATAAATCTGACTACTGAGTAACTTATTGGTTTCTGATAAATCTGACTACTGTCCAACTTATTGTTTTCTGATAAATCTGACTAATGACCAATTTATTGGTTTCTGATAAATCTGACTACTGACCAATTTATTGGTTTCTGATAAATCTGACTACTGACCAATTTATTGGTTTCTGATAAATCTGACTACTGACCATCTTATTGGTTTCTGATAAATCTGACTACTGACCAATTTATTGGTTTCTGATAAATCTGACTACTGACCAATTTATTGGTTTCTGATAAATCTGACTACTGACCAACTTATTGGTTTCTGATAAATCTGACTACTGACCAATTTATTGGTTTCTGATAAATCTGACTACTGACCAATTTATTGGTTTCTGATAAATCTGACTACTGACCAATTTATTGGTTTTTGATAAATCTGACTACTGACCAATTTATTGGTTTCTGATAAATCTGACTACTGACTAACTTATTGATTGATTGGAAACCTAGGATTAAACTTCCTTGCCTCGAGTGGACCTGACAAAGGTATTTCATTCCTCAATATGCAGAAGACAGTTCAGAAGATAAGAGAAAGGTTTGTATAAATATTACAAGGATCTGGTTTAATTTAAAACGATCCGGTGGGGTGGAAATTCAAAAGTGAAAAAAATTAACCATCACGAAGGACGCCATATGCTATCTCTGTATTGATTAGATTTGATTTAATTTTATATGATTTGATTTGATTTGGTTTGGTTTGGTTTGCCAATATGTTATCTTACAAGCGCTAAAAAGCTCATTTTTCTTATCAAGGTTTTTCATCCTCACAAATAAATATATTTCAGTTTATTTTAGCAATACAGGTTTCTCTTAAATAGAAGTTCTTGTTTGTTAGAGCTCAAAGCATTTTAAGATTTAATTTTGCAAAGATAGACTAAAGAAAATTTCTAATCTAAAAATAAATCTTTTCAAAAAGTAAAATTTTAGGTTTGAGAGTAGGATTAGTTTACATGAACAAATAGAACTCCTGGAGCAACCTAAAGGATTTAAACCGGATTCTATTCCCCAGGAAATCATCCAGTTATTTCCACTCAAGTAAGTAAATAATTCCCAGGTAGTGTTCCCATAATATTACAGGGTTTACCACAAAGGATGAGACTTCAGAGACGACTTTATCAAATACATGGAGTGTTTAAACGTTCTACAGAAAGTTTGTAAATTCTAGTGTTTATACTGTCCGCCCCACTATCTACACTTCCTAACCTACGCCCCGCAATCAATCGTCTAATTTATTTTTAACTACACGTAAGGGTAATCCAATAATGTTATATTTGAATACCGTATGCGTGCAACTTTGTATTTTCATGCCGCGTTCTATTCACCTTTTTTACAGAAGCAATACAAAATATTAATGCGCTAAAAAAGTGAATTGTTTTAGAAATAGAAAGTTTATTAAAAATGTTGGGGGGAAAATTAAGACATTTTATATTTAAATTTTTTATGATGCATAGACCATGACAAAGAAAAAAGCATCAAATAGTGTCGAGGTAAAGGTATACATTTGCCCTGAAATTCAGAATGATAAACTGCATTTTTCTCCGGCCATGGATATCTTTAAACACTATGACCAATTCCCATCAATAGCTATTAAGCTATTTAGTTTACCATGAAATTACCCAAAGAAGTGAACGGTCCCTTTAAATTAAGTTATATTTTCCAAGACGTGCGAAACTCTCCAGTAGATTGATTTCACTTCCCTATTGAAACATTAACCTAACATTATAGTTCAAAAACATCGGCGTACAAAATAAAAAATGTTCAGCCGTCAACAAATTTTTTTCTGAAGTAGTATTACATGAGAGAAATATTGGTTAATTAGATTAGTTTCACTTTAAGCCTAACCGTAATAATATAGTTACAGTTCATTCATGTATTATTATTATACATTTAAGTTTTTTTTAACTGGCTGTCAATTTTTTTATTTTCTCTTTTTTTTAGAGTTTCGACGAAGTTAAAGTCCTGGAGTAGTATTACATGGGAGAAATATTGTCAGTTTGCTGAAACCTCATCAGTTTGTGAGTCTGGTAGTGTGGATTCATCAGACTGTCTTTTCAAGCTGGTTCTCAACAGGTACACTTCTACGGAATGAAGGTTTTTTTTTATTTTTTTATTTATTTTATTTTGCTCTTTGAGAGAGGGCAATCAAAAAAAGTTTCAATTAAATTTTGATTTTCAAGTTAAATTTTCTTACAAATGTTCATCTTTTGACGCGCATTTTCAGATATTCCTATTGTAGAATGCAGCAAATAATTCCAAGTTCATAGAACTTCAATCTTTTTTGTTAATTTTTGTGAAAACCATAGAATTTTTCCGATTGGTTCCATAGGGAAAATTATAGGCAGAGGTATGCCAAATGATTTGCTGTCTATTTTATATCGCAAATGAGGTGGCCAGTATGTTATATATTAAAGATATATTGATTGTAGAGGTGTAGCTAGTCTAAATGAACTAATCTGTATAAAACCTAACTATCCAATGAGCTGGCCAGTATTCTATATATTATATATATATTGATTGTAGAGGTGTAGCTAGTCTAACTGGACTAGTCTGTTTAAAACCTGACTATCCAATGAGCTGGCCAGTATTCTATATATTGTATATATATATATTGATTGTAGAGGTGTAGCTAGTCTAACTGGACTAGTCTGTATAAAACCTGACTATCCAATGAGCTTGCCAGTATTCTGTTTATCCCTGCAGTGGAAGGACAAGTGGACGGCAGCTAACAATGAATGGATCAGGTGAGTGGAAAAATTTAATTAAATATTTTATTTTTTCCCCCGGAAATAGTATATTTTTTAAGCAAACCCATACATAGAGTTCAATCTTATCATCACACAAGTATTCAGTGTGCATATTAATAAGTCATTTCTCTGAGCTCAAAATTAGATATTAATGGGTTTTGTCGCTGAAATGGGAAACAAGAAGAAATCTTATGTGGCAATGTTCGGACATAAGGGGGGGGGGTCCATCATCCAAATCTTTTCCTTTGTGGTCAGGAAGTGCTTGACGATGTGCGTTGTGTGGACGGGGGCGTGGAGACGTTAAAGGCTAGGTTTTCTGATTCGCATTCTTGAATTTTTCGGTTAAAAGTATCGAACAAAACTTGTCAGTTGAGATCCATTTTTAATCTCTC
>NW_019397973.1:0-48066 GCF_000591075.1 Eurytemora carolleeae
GAAGACAATTTATTATTTACTAGAAATTCAAGGCGCTTCGCGCCCTTCTTTCTAGCCTTAGAGGGCGCTTCGCGCCCATCTTCTAAATTAATTGTAAACATGTTCTCTTTGTGTACATCGTAAAACTAAACAAAAATAATTCGCGGATTTTTACAAAAAATTTCGCGGATTTTCAAAATTTTAAAAAATTTAATGACGATCTGTAGTAATCGGATAAGTTTTAGATGTTATTAAAAAATTGACTTTGCTAAAGTTTTTGCCTTATTAAAAATGGTATTCCTATTCTCATCTTTCAGTTGTGTTTAAAAGAACGTGTGAAAAACATAAATAGAATAAATATCCCCCTCCCCTCTCCAGTTTTTTTATCTGTAGCGTTTTATATTTATGATACTACAGTGAGAACCGGAAAACTGTAGAACAGGAAGACGACATTAAAGCAATACTGAAGTACATTTGTTCTGAAGCAAATAGTTTTACTAGTGAGTTATTAGATCACTTACTAAGTAAAATGGGTCTATTCACACTACACAAATTGGTGTGTCTCATTGTTCATTTGAATTTTTAAAGTCATAACTTGAGCTGAAAAGTCAACATCCGATTCCAGAGTTTTTTGGCTATCACTGTACCACCTTGAAAATATTTCAGAGTATATTTTGCAAACTGAATCTTTTAGATTAAAATTCAGAGCTGCAAGATGTATTTTTTTGTGAATAATGATGTTGTATAAAGTTTTTACGAATAATTTAATAATCTTACGAATATCAAAATATCAAAATATCTGGGGTTGAAAAATTGGCCTGAGCTCATTTATACTCTAAGGCCTTTTCCTAGAGGAAAGGGGCAGGCTTTCCTAATCTCCAGAAATGTCCAAGTCATTTTAAATTTAATGCATTTCTTTTTCTTTTTCTTTGACATAAAAAATGGTTGAAGTATCTTGTAAAAACTAATGTTTCATGTCATGACATGTGTCTTCAGGTTCTCCAGGGAGGTTCTTCTGTCCACTGGAAGATTTTACCTTCTATCAGATCTACAAAATTGCAAAGGATTAAAGAGAGAGATTAAAGGGCTGTTCATCTTTTTAAAAATATTCTAATTTTGTGGTTTAGGAAAACAACAAAGCCTAAAAAGTTCCTAATACAGAATACTTAATACTTTCTGTCAATCACTCATTGAACAAAAACGGTTTTATTGTAAACTGAGTCATAATATCACATCTCTACTTCTATGCAAACCCGATGTCGTAGACCTTAAATATTTCAAACATTTAATTCTGTTAGATCGAATAATCCTAGTTTGAAATATCAAAGGTTTACGTTATTTTTATCTCCATAAAAATGCAAATGGAAAAGTATGAGTGTTTTGAAATAAACGTAGACAATTTACTGTAAAGTAAATTAGAATTACAAGTTATTAAATGAAATCTAACTGAAAGTTAAAATTTTTAAGTGAAATTTATAAAATGTCTCTTCATTTTAAAAGTTCATTGTACATTTCAAATTATATATTTTTTTCTTCAAAGTAAGAAAGAACCCTGATTGAAGATATTTTGCAGTATTAACAATTTCTTGTCAGACATGTCCCGGACACAGATAAGAATTGTGTGTCATCTTCAACCATACCAAATTTTAATCTTCAAGGGACTGTGTAAGCTCAATTTCAAGCGAACCTTCATGCAAAGATGCCCGATTCACAACGGTATCCTAAAAACCTTTGTCTGATTAAGGATAAATTAGATATCCATGTTGTTCTTACGTTACTTTAAACTGTTTTCTTCATTTGCGGTTTCTCTGCAAACGTGACTTTCACATTTCTTGCTGATGAGAAACAAAAGAGAAATTATCAGAATCAACACCTCTGATCAGAGAAGTGACGGTATCTTCTACATTTGATCCGATTAAGATACAGGGTACAGTTGTAAAACGGTTTGGTTTACAATTACCATAGGCTTATTCGATTCGATTCGGTCTGCCTAGCAAATCTGGGAGGCTCGTGTCTGCATAGTGGAGGCTCATGGCGTCCGGGGGTTCCCTCCCTCCTATCATACTGCTTTACAATGTTAAGAATTAGTGGACTTTAAAGTGTAGTGGCGCCTTGGCTTTATGTGATTCACACTATTCAGTATTCACACTAGATTTTGGAGACAGTCAAATTTACATAAAAATTTAATTTGCAGTAACCCTCCATACAAAGATTGCAATGCATGCGGTACCTTATTCTGATAAAAAATGTAGATGATACAGTCGTATTTCTGACTTGAAAACTGAATAGTGTTAAGTTTTGATAATATCTAAATTGCTTCTTATAAACAAGAAATTCGCAAGTCTCCTTCGCAGAGAAACCGCAAATGGAAATAAACAGTTAAAAGAAACAACAACATGGATATCTTATTAATCCTTGATCAGATAAAGTTGTTAAGGGTATCCGTTGTTAATCGGGTATTGTAATCTCTACATGTAGGGTTACTTGAAATCACGCTTACAGTCCCAAAATTTCCAAATTCAAACTTCTTGAAAATGCGTATATTGTCTCATAAAATGTTTTTTTAATCAAAAAACAAATCTTATGCTCTTTAGAATGAATGGAGAAATTATCCGATTTAAACACTTTACGACGCTATTCTCCACATTTATGATTATGGTCTCCATGGTACCGATGTGGATTATGGTCTCCATGGTACCGATGTGCATTATGGTCTCCATGGTACCGATGTGCATTATGGTCTCCATGGTACCGATGTGCAAATCGGGCATGGACGTCTTTGCATGGAGGGTCAATTGAAATCCCTTTAAAAAAAAAATTTCCAAAATCAAACCTCTTGAAAAATGCATCTTCCTGGATTTTTTTTATCGAAAAACAAATTATAAATAAGTTGAATTGTTAACGTCGAATATATTATTTATTAATTTCTAACAAAAAATGCAAGGCTTTTAAAGGGACTGTAAGTGAAAACTGTGCAAAGATGCCAATGCCCGATTTACAACCTTGTTCTCAGAACAGAAATGTGAAAGATACCGTCGTTTTTTTTACTCGAATTGTGTTAAGTTTTAATAATTTCTATCGGGCATTGAAATCTTTGTATGGAGGGTCACTTGAAATCACTTTACAGTCCCTGCAGGACAAAACTTTTCAAATTCACTCCTTTTGAACTTTAAAAATTCCTGGAACGTCTCACGAGATTTGTCTTGGATTTTATTTATTAAAACAGATTTACATTACATATAAGTTTTTAATTTCGAATAGAATATGTATTTTGTAACAAAAGCCCAAAGATTTTAATCGATTTTTTTAAAATTTGAGATTGGATAAAGTATAAAGGAAGATTAATTGCTAAGGGGTAAATCTCTAATACTGTTGAACCGGGAAAAAGGTTTAATTTAGCTTCAATTTACTTTTCTTAATTTATAAAGTCTCAAGTCTGAAGAAAACTGTAGAAAGAGGAGTCTGGGAAGAAATCAGCATAATTAGAGTATTATTGGAGACCCCCTTTTATTAGAGACCCCAACCGCCATCTCATCGAAGATTTTAATTGAAGACTCCAAGCTTTTCATCGGAGACCCCCACATTAACATATAGGAGACCTCAACCTTTTTCATTGGAGACCCCAAGATGTATATTAGAGACCCCAGGTTTTCATTGGAGACCCACACAATTAATTGGAGACCTCCAGAGTTTCATTGGAGACTCCAGATCTTCCTTGTAGTACCCTAGATTTTCGTCGTGGACCCCTAAATTTGATCAAGGTCTCCAATGAAAAGATAAAGATATCTATTCAAATTCTGAGGGTGTCAAATGAAAAGCGTTAAGGTTTTCTTTTTACATTAAGTGTATAGATCTCTACCCGCTTTAACTCTATCATAATGATATTTGATAATTAAATGTAAATTGGTTAACTAATATATTCAAATTAGACATATTGTATGCAGAATTGAATTATTTTTGCAAAACACAATTTGAGAAAACAAATTTTTCCATTTTGTTTTTAACCCTATCTCTGCTGGGGTACTTGAAAACCAGGATATGCTGGGGGGGGTCAATTTGACAACCCCCCCCCCCAACTCTAAATCCCGTGTTTGATGTCCAAATATGACAAGTGATACATCATTGGAAAGCTCTTGTGCTCCACTTTTAGAATCTGCAAAAAAATTGCAAATTTGCAAAAATTGAAATTTTTATCGCAAAATCCAGTTATATAGTAAAAATGTTTTCAAAAAAAATTTGTCCAAAAAATGAAAAATTATACATTTTTGAAAAGCCCTTGCAATATGCAAAATTTTTTGCAAAATTTTAAATAACCTGAATTTAAATAAAGAAAAACTAAAAATCGGCAAATTTCTTTTGACAGGTTGTTTGCAAAAACATTGCAATTTTTTTCGTAAAACTTGTGTGCAATTCGTTTCCTTATGTCAAAGGCTTTCCAAAAAGCTAAATTTTATCAAAATCTGACAAGTGGAAGTGGGTCAAAACAAAGATTTAGTTTGTTACAGGAAAAAGCAGTCATTCAGGCAGTGTGCCTGAGGACTCAGGCAGTTAGTATTAAAGCCCGGTTTTAGGCCTAAAGGGAGGGCTTTGGGTATGTAGGAAAAGTCAACAGCCTCAGACCAATACTTTTTGAGTTATTTAAAAAAAACTACGGGGGGGGGGGTCAACTTGACCCCCCCCCAGCAGGAATAGGGTTAAGGAAATACATATTTCAAGTTAAAGTAATAACATTAAATTAGATTAAACTTAATCTAATTTAATGGTTCAGCTTTGATTAATCCACTGAGAGTAAAATAGATTAAAACCATGACTAACCGGTGTTAAACTAACTTTCTTTTCTTAAATACGGAAGCAGTGAATATGAATAATTAAAAAAAAACTTTTTTTTATTTTCACTGACAATACTCAAATTACTCGAATTCTTACACAAAAACCTAATCTAATTTATTTTTGTAAAACAACAAATGAACACAAAATAAAGAGAGATACCAGTTGTGTTGCTTTTGTTAAAGATTAGGAAAGAATCGACCCCCCCCCCCCCGACATAGAAAAGGGAAACACTCAAGGTTAAAAAAGCTAAAAAGAAATTAAGCCCTAAATTGTTCAAATAAACAAAAACTAAACAAATAAGAAATTATTGTCATGTTATTAGAATAGGAATGCAAAATTTGAAGCCTTAGAAGTCTAAACCATTTGCTTTTATAAATTTCTATGATAATAATCTCTAGAAATTATTTAAATCCTTTGTCTAGTACTTAGAGAGAAAACCAGGGGATTAGTTAATCCAAGTAAATAAAGATAGAGCGAGAGAGGGTCAAACATAGTTTTAAAAACTTTATAATTTTACAGAAAAAAATGACGATTTTTCTCTCCAAATAGTAGAATTAAAAGTGTGGAGTTAAGCCCAGTAAACGCCCCCACCCCCTCTCATTTTTCTTTAAATCATTTAAGTTTGCACCCCCTTCCCCCTCCTTGAAAAATCTTGACTATACGAGACTAAAAACAATTATCTAAACTAAATAAGCTAGAGAAATACAAGCACAAATGATTTAAATCTTAAGAACATGACAAAAACTTTTAAAAACCTAAACTAGGTTTTTAAGCTTAACAGAAAACTAACATACATAAATATGCCCTAACCCTTTCATTCCAATAAAGTCTTTTAGATCAAAATTGAAAAAGTACAAAACCGTTTTTTTAAATATGGTTTCATAACAGATATGATAAGAAAGGCTCCAATAAACATACAGAGGCGCACTGGACAGTAATCCAAAGGTTTCAAGCACTACGCAAAAACAAATGCTAATGGGTTCTCCACGCGCCCAAACATGCGTTCAAAGCATTCTCTGGGTCAGCATTTGTTAAAAGCCGAATCTTCTAATACGTTCTCTTGTTCATAAGTCGCACTATTTGCAATCCGAGCATAGCTCTGGGTCCATATGATGACTAAAGGAGTTACATCAATAGAACTATACACATCTAAGTTTAGCTCTGGGTTTGTATGAGAACTGAAGGGGTTACATCAATGGAACTCTCCCCATTCAGAGCTATTGAGCTCCATACAGGTTGCATCTTAGCTTAGAGTCTGTATGAGGACTGATAGGGTTACAATATATATACTTTGCTTGTCTGTCTGTCGGAGTTTTTGTTTGTTTGTTTGTATTCAATAAATGTCAAAACCGCTGAACCCATCCGGCCCAAATTTGAACCTCACATGACCCCTGGGAAAGTTCATGGATGGTGAGAATATAAAAAAATTAAAAGTAAAAATCGAATATAGGCGCAAAGTCCCCTGGGAACCTAGTTTGATCAAAGTTAATTGTCAGAAACTTAAACCATTAATGTCACTTAATTGTTTTGCTAAGGGTTTTTAGAAAGATTACAAAATGCAGAAACAACGTTAATAAATTCAACTACTTTTGCAATCTCGAATTTTCTGCTTTACATTAATCAGCTAACCTCCTCTACAGAATCAGCTAACGTCCCCTAGAGGATCAGCTAACCTCCATTACAGGATCAGCTAGCCTCCCCTAGAGGATCAGCTAACCTCCTCTACAAAATCAGCCAATATAATCAGAATAAGATTAACACATATGTCCATTTAAAAGTTGCCAGTATTAATTAACAAAATGTATGTCTACATGTCTACATTTTTTATTTGTCAAAATAGAGACATTTGATATAGAGAGTAGAGCTAGATACAATCATTGATAGATCGACATAATCCAATATATATTGGTAATAAAAGTGTAGTTTCAAAATAGAGACATTTGATATAGAGAGCAGAGCTAGATACATTCATTGATAGATCGACATAATCCAATATATATTGGTAATAAAAGTGTAGTTTCAAAATAGAGACATTTGATATAGAGAGCAGAGCTAGATACGATCATTGATAGATCGACATAATCCAATATATATTGGTAATACAAGTGTAGTTTCAAAATAGAGACATTTGATATAGAGAGCAGAGCTAGATACAATCATTGATAGACCGACATAATCCAATATATATTGGTAATAAAAGTGTAGTTTCAAAATAGAGACATTTGATATAGAGAGCAGAGCTAGATACAATCATTGATAGACCGACATAATCCAATATATATTGGTAATACAAGTGTAGTTTCAAAAATATATTCTCCGCTTGACACAACTTGTTAAGTATTGGACTAAGCCACAACATGTTCCCTTCCATGCCACATATTAGCTTTATTGTCTTCTGGCAGCCATGAGCCACAACCGTACGATCTTCCATGTCACAGCATTCGAGTCTTCTACTCAAATTTTCTAATCCCTACATGTCTTTGCAGCCTGATGGTGTAACCCTTTGATATTTCAAACCTAGATTATTTGATCTAACAGAATTCATAGTATGAAATATATAAGATCTACAACGTTTGGTTGCACAGATGTCAGGACTATAAAATCAGAGTTAGTGGCAAAGAGTCAATTCCTTTAGGCCATTGAAAATGCAATTTAAACAATCCTGGCGCATTGCGCGAAAGATCCTACCTTTAAGAAATTTTAGAAGTTTATTAAAGATCTATGATCGAATTGTGTGTTCAGTTTTTAAGCTGCTTTACATTATACAAAGAAAATTTTACATTATTTTACGCATTGTAGGTACTGAGACAAATTGTTTGGGGTATTCTAAAGAATAAGGAAGATGAGAAAAATCACAATACTAACTGCCATTACCTGAGCGTTACAGACTTCCTTAAAAAAATATTCTAAATTTCAATTTTCTCGTTAAATTGATTGAATTGATTTGGGGAAAATAAATTTAGCAGTTTACATTAAAAGGAATCGTCATTATTTTAATTATTAATATATATCTTTTTCATGACGTCGCTGGATTTTTGAAAATCACAATTTCAATGCACTAAATTTAAAAACGTAATAACTGACGGAAGAATAAAATGCTGTGGCATGGAAGACCGTACAGTTTTGTCTCATGGCTGCCGGAAGACAAATAAACTAATATGTGGCATGGAAGGGGAAAATGTTGTGGATTATTGCCTCCTTCCTGCTTGTCAGATTAGTCGTTTTTTCCTTCAAATTAACGAATATTATATGCACCAAACAGTTTTTGGTTGAACAAAGAACAATATATCTTATATCAATTGTGACAAAAAATCTCAAATATATCCAAATATATTTAAAATTCGGTGATGGTGATGGACCAAACTTCTGTAGAGAAAAAAAAATGTAGATGTTAGTTCCACATTTATTGAAAATATATTTCGGTCTGGGTTTACCCTTTTCAGTTCTAGCGATATAATAACCATCAAAATCGATAAAAAAAATGAAAAAAATTGTTAAAAAACACAAGAAAATAAACAAACAAAAAAGATTATTTAAATAAAAATGTGGGTTGTCAAATGGACATGAGGGAAACGAACTCAGATTATGAGATGGAAAAAAGATAATTTACAAATATTTACTTTTAAAAAAAATGTTTTATGACAATTATATTATTCCTTGAGATTATAAATTATATTATAGACATACAGTCCCTTTAAATCGTTAGATAAATTACATTATAGACATACAGTCCCTTCAACTCCTTCAATAGATTACATTATAGACAACTCTTCTCAAATATTAATAAGACTGTCTCCAACTCGGACCATTCCCCTTCCTTCTCTTTTCCTTTAAAATATTTAGTTAGTTTCTCTTTACCTTTAGCATCATGCACGTGTTCTTGCCAGGCTGCATTTGTTGCATAAAACGGGTTGACTGCATGGGTAGCCAGACAGTACAACAGTATTCTATCCAGTACAGGTTGTACAGGCACGGAACATGCAATTTAGAGTGGTTGCCCATAGACAAAATTTTAAAGTTTTACGAAAACCATGTCACTCTCACTGGCATTACACTAAAATGAATATTTTCACGCAAACATTAGTACCTTTAAACTTGAAAGAGGGAAACAAACGGTTTTTTAATTTTGAAATCTTCACATCAAGGGCTACATAAAAGTATAAATGTGTTAACAAGGGCCATTGCTTGATGACACTTCAAGTTCAGTCCTGTCTCAATAGTTTATGAATAGTTTCAGAACTGTGTTAAACTGCAGCAAATATCATAGCAATCCCTATATTTGTTGACCTGAATAAACCTAGATATATTACGTTGTACATTGTCTGTAAATCTAAATGCGCTTTAAATAGCTACGCAAAACTTGTATTGCAATCAACCTAACCTAGCTACGTCTGTAAATAACTACGTCAAACCTGTATTGGGATAAGCTTAACTACCTTTGTTTATAATGTCGTAAATCTTGTAATTATGCTGATTACTTTAACTTGTAAGATAGAACGCAAAATATATTCAGTTGGTATTAGACTCCGATTTTATTACGGTGTGAGAGTAATTCTTCTTGTTTCGCAAACGAGAAGCGTCCTCAATCACCTTCTTGAAAGATAGATATAGATTGGGAACTGGCACAGATAGATCGTGTCTGGATTAACATTGATAGTAAAGCAGATAGATCATGTCCAGTTTGACATTGATAGTAAAGTGTTTTTGAACAGATTAGTTCTTATGCCTCGTAGACCAACGAAAGGGATTGAATTGTACCTGGATTGATACGGGTCCAAAAGGATTTCTTTGAGTAGGGCATTTACTACAAAAAATCAGTGGAATTTAACCCCTTTTTATCCAGCCTTGATCTAATCTGCAAATGGAACAAATGTGCAAATGACACAAATGTACTTAAGGGGAGGAGGGTGGGGGGCAGTACTTCGTCTAAAGATTGTCAAGCTCTCAGACTAGATCTGTCCATCGTAAATAAGCTAAATTTTTCTTCGCACAAAAAAAGTTCGAAACTCCATCTTTTTTGGGCTGAATCAAAAAACGAAAAACTTTGGTTTAAATTTCGCAAAAATTCCTGAAATGTGAGAGGAAAAAACATGCTGACTGCTCTGCCCTATTCATGCCTATTCTCCCTGCCAATTTTTCAGAGAAAACAAAGGATTCCTGCCAAAAGTTTAACTTTTATTTTCCAGATATTTTCATAGAAATCACTTCACTCGGATCTAACCTATCGATTAAACCCGTTCAAGGGATTGTCAACATATGGGAAGAAAAATTTAATAATTTTTTTTATAAAAATCAATGTTTTGTAAAACAGCTGTTTTCTTTAACCAATCAGAAGCGAACTGCCATATATCCAGAGAAATTAATGCACCCCACTCTAAAAGTTTCATTTTCTTAGACGGTACAACAGTTATTAGATATGCATTCAGTCGTACTGCCAAGTCTGAACTACCCAGCGTAGAGTCAACCCAGCAAATGTTAAGCAAAAAATGTAGCCTGGCAAGATCACAGTTATAGTGTAATTATTAAAATTAAAAACTGGGGTTTCTGAGGCAATATTTAAAAGAAAATTTTATAAAATCTTTTTACACCACCAAGAGCTTACGAGTCAAAATTCTTTGCTTATCAAAAATTATACAGGGTTAGTCGTAAAGGATGAGACTTGAGAAACATTTGTGCTGAGTTTATATTGTCTGTTTCCTTATATTCAAGATTCTTTGCTTTACCTGTAAACTTCTTTGCTTTCTTTGCCTAGTCATTTAATAAATCCTTTAAAGGGACAGACAGGCTATGTAAGGTAGTTGAACTGAGAATGCAGTGTTGTGGACAAATTATCTAGGATTCATTTGAGACATTAAAACTTTTTAAAGATCTGTAAATCCTGAGTTTGGGCGCAAATTCGACGTTCAAAACTCCTGCTTTGGGGGTGGATACGTTTTTAGAATTATTTTCTTTAAATGAAATGTAAAAAAGTTCTACAATAAACTACAGACGTCATGTATAGGAACATGTTGAGAAAATAAAAAATTAAAAAATTTAAAAAAAAACCAATTCTGAAAACGTATCTACCCCCAAAATAGGAGTTTTGAACGTCGAATTTGCGCTCAAACAAAGAATTTACAGATCTTTAAAACCTTTAATATGTCTCAAATGAATCCAAGAGAATTTGTCCACAACACTGCATACTCAGTTCAACTACCTTACATAGCCGGTTTATTCAAGGGAAGGTTAATTTAACCTTGGTTTCGTAAATTTATTTTCAGGTTATCTTTACATTCTCATTCTTTGTGGATTGAGATGAACTTAGTTAGTTTACAACTGCAGAACAAACACAATGCTTATTTTTTTTAAATTCCGAATATTATAAGATATATAAGATATGAAATTAAACTAAAAAATAGGAAGTTGATAACTCTAATATTGACAGAAATTTAGCTTAATTTCAACTATTTTAGCAAGTTTTATTTGCAGTTTATTGACTTCGCAGAATTCTAAAATTATTCTAAATATTCTGGAAATGTTTGATGTGAAATATTTCAATTTTCATGGATATTCCTTTGTGAGTATTCAAGAATTCAGAAAACCTGTTTGGATCAAACTTTGATAGGTTTGCTGGTACAGCGAGGCCTATAAAGCTGTGGAATAGAAAAATATTTCATGTGATATTGTGAATAAAGCAAATAGTTTTACCAGTTGCTTGAAAATCAGATCCCTTTAAGCTTTGCTTATTTTGTAACTAACGTAAAAGCAGCGGAATAAAACTATAGATTTTATTCTGAACCCAAATAAAAATAAAATATCTTAAGAAATCTTTTATGTGATATTGTGAATAAAGCAATTAGTTTTACCAGTTGCTTAAAAATCAGATATTTTGTAAACAGGTCTGGGTACACTGCACACTCCACAATTGCGGTGTGCAGTGTACACATCATCAGTCCCTTTAAGCTTTGCTTATTTTGTAAATAACTAACGTGAAAGCAGCGGAGTGAAACTATCGATTTTATTTTTTTTATTTTTATTTGATACCCAAATAAAAGAATTTAGTTTTTGTCTCAAAGTTAAATTTTCTAGTCACTTTATCTTTGCAACCTTGTGGTGTAAACCTTTGATATTTCAAACCTAGAATATTTAATCTGACAGAATTCGTAGTTTGAAATATTTACGGTCTACGACATTGCATTGCAAAGATATAGGGATTCGGAAATCTTAGTTTATTGCAAGAACTCAATTCCTTTATCTGAAAAATATCTTTTTCGGAGTACTATTGGGTTTAAGTGTCTCCGACGAAGTATTTGAGGATCTCGATTGGTTCTGAAGAAAACCTTTAGTCTTCCATGAAAAAAATTAAGCCCTAACACGGAAAAGAGCCTCCGATGGTTTTAAGATAATATATTTTTCAAAGACTCTGCGAACATTTTAAAATTTATTTTTCAAGAGCGGTGAATGTGTAAGAAGTTATAACGAGTTGTATTTATTAAAAAGTACTTCAAAAAGCCTTTAATGAAACTGTCTCGTCAAATTTCGTGTATCATTACTTTCATAGTTTCATTAGTTGCTATAGCAAAGTTAGGTCCATTTAATACATTTAATTACTTTCTGCAATCTTTACAAACAAAAGTTTTAAACATAGAGAATAGAATATATAGAGGAATTTACTGGAAAAAAGTGTAAAACGGCCATTTTGTTGTACTGTTTCCATACTGCAGGTGTACTTCACTTATTTATGCAATAACCTGTTGGGCCCTGGAATATCATTTTATAGAAAATCTAAAATTATTGTTAAAAAAAAACCAAATTATGAAATAGGCTGGTTTCATAATTGACCAATGATCATTTCACATAGACTCTATGCCTTCCACTTTACAAACGATGATTTTCCGTTATAACTTTAAATCAAATGATGTTTTTATTCACCTAATTCATTATAAAGTTTATTTAACAGTTTAAAAATTTCGAAATTGAAATGGATAGTCTAGGGAACATACTGTATTAATGTACTCTACTTCATATAATTTGTGAACATTTACATGATTTGTACACTTTGAACTCCCTTTCAGGCTGAAAGGGACTGAAAAAATTCATACTGAGAGATTCTTTTAATTCCTCTCTATATATTCTATTCTCTATGGTTTTATATCACTCCCTCTAGACAATGGTAAACAAATAACTTCTGCAATCATCAAATTATTGCCCCCCCCCTCCCCCTCCCCCTCATTTTTTCTGAAGTGGCAGACAATCAAAAGAAAATTAGGATAAAGAAAGTTTGATTCTAGACTCATCCCTGACAGCATTAAAATTATACATAAATGTTCAGGATCTAGTCGACTTTTAAAACTATAAAACGTTTGTTTTAAGCTTTATTTTAAAGGGTAATTGACAACATTCTGATAGACTTTTGAGCAAGAGAGATTGTTCTTGGCTTGTAAACTTAGAGTTACAAACTTTATTTTTTTAAACGTTTTAGATTTACAATCTGATGTCGCTGATCTTGTAGCTTTCAAACTATAAATTAGTTATCAAAAGTTTACACCATCAGGTTACAAAGAAATGGGGATTCGGAGTTTTTGTGGCAATTGTGATCTTGCCAGGCTACATCTGTAACATGATAGATCGACTCTACACTTGGTAGTCCAGACTGGACAATACGACTGAATACATAAACAATTCATGGTGTACCGGCTCCGATCATTCAACTTTTAAAACATTTCCCTACGGTGCAGTGCCATTTAATTTGGCAAAGTTTGGTTTATTCAGTTTATTTATCAGTATCAGTGCCCTTTAGCATCGTGTTGTTAGTTTTAATAAAGATTAAATCAAAACAATGAACAAACATTGTGTTGTTAGATCAACGGATGTAAAGGAATTAAATCGTGATATCTTTGCAACCTGATGTTGTAGACCTTAGATATTTTAATCTATGAATTCTGTAAAATCAAATAATCTAAGTTTGACATATCAAAGGCCCTAAATGTCGAATTGTACAAAAATAGAGGAATTAGAAAAATTGATTTTGTGGCAGACTCAATACCTTCAAAAATTACCATTTCAGATTTCTTATCACTTTCCAAATTTCAGATTTCTTATCAGTTGCCAAATTTCAGATTTCTTATCAATTGCCAAAGGAATTGGGTCTTTGCCACAAACTCTGATTTTCTAATCACTATATCTTTGGAGCCAAATTTTGCAGACCTTAGATATTTCAAACCATGATTTCTGTTAGATCAAATAATCTGAGTTTGAAATATCAAAGGTTTACAACTTCGGGTTCTAAAGATATTGAGGTTTAAATATTTGATTTTGTTCCAAAGACTCAATTGCTTTCAGAATTCTTATCAGTTGCCAAATTTCAGATTTCTTATCAGTTGCCCAATTTCAGATTTCTTATCAGTTGCCCAATTTCAGATTTCTTATCAATTGCCCAATTTCAGAATTCTTAGCAATTGCCAAATTTCAGAATTCTTATCACTTGCCAAATTTCAAATTTATTATCGCTTGCCAAGTTGTACAGATTCTCAGTTAATCCGCTAATCAGATTTATAAACTCGGAGCTTTCCTCAAAAAAATAACTTATTTTGCGAAGCTAAATATTATATAAGGTAAGGGATTAATATGTTTCTCTGAAATAGAAAGAAAGCAGTAAACAGGATTCTTTATAGAATATAGAGTAGGTCTGCACTGCAGTCAATTCAGGGTATGCCAGGACAGTAGAACATACAAAAAAAAATCAAAAAGTTTTTTCCGGAATCATCTAATCTATCAATTTTTCCATTAGCAATGTTTTAAAATAACATTTTGGTTTTATGAAAAAATATTATTGGACACACTGTATACGGTTTAAACAATACATACAATACACAATACATTGTTCGATCTATTATACAGCTGCATAAACGGATATTAAATCAAAGAATTAATAATGAATTCAAAGATGCTACAGGCAACATGATGATTATGTTGAATAAGTTCCATTTATAAAAAACAAAACATACGCTACATTTTATTTTTTTTTGTGTGAATATTTTTATTGCATTCCTAGTGGGCGCAATAAAGAAATTAGTCTTATCAGAAGTTTTGTTCAATGTACATTGACTCATGTAGTTCTACACAATTGTTTTAAAACAAAAATATATTCACATAACAAGAATAAAATTGTGATGTTCATGATATTTTTACAATTTCTGATTTACGCTCAAATTACGAAGATATTGATTTATGCTTAAATTAAGGGAGAAGGTCAAATTTATGCAGTATTGCAGGTACGACATTGTGACCTCGTAACTCCTCTAATTTATGCAGTATTGCAGGTACGACATTGTGACCTCGTAACTCCTCTAATTTTAATTCATAGCACTAGTGTTCTTCTCAATACCTCTTTATTAAGCTAGCATCACTATAGTTTCAATAGAAGTAAATATTTCCATTTACTGATATATCGCCGATTGAAGGATTCATCTCTAATTGGATGATAAGATAGATAAAAGGATAGATGTTACCGCCATACTACTTCTATTGGTTCAGAATAGACAACATACACATGACTGAACCCTGATTGGATCAGGCGCTAATGGACTCGGCATCCAGGAGTGCTAGAGGAGTTATCATTGAAAAATTAAAGATTTACAATTTACCCTTACAGGTTGACGTGGTAAGTTTATGTTTCGCAGAATTTTTCTTTTCAAATAAACTTGCAATGTGAATCACTTTCAGCTGTAAATCGGGGATTCACCACTCTATATTCTACAGATTGTAAAAGGAGTTTAAGATGAGCTAATGCTAAACTGCCAAATATGAAAATATTGTATTCGAATATTATGAAAATTTGTTTCGTTAAGTAAATATTAATCAGGTATACTTTTGCTTTATCAGATAGATGGATAGATAGCTCTAGGATAGATGAATAGTCTAAACATTGATAGATAGATAGTTTATTGATAGATAGATAGATAACCAACAGAGATTCACTATTGAGTCTTGGTACTGGTTTTGCAGTGACTTCAACGCTTCAGTAGCCTATCTATAGTTAAAATATACGCAGCTGGATTGGCAGTGATATATTCTACAAAATTAAAGTTTGAAATATTATAAATTAAATATTAAGTTTTCATCATCAGATTGCCAAAATATCGATATGAGAAAAGTAGAGTTTTTGCATTTCAACTTTGTTCATTTGTTCCTATTTCCTATTTTAACAAATTAATGAATGAATTAAATGGTAACCACTTACCAAACATAAGAAATGCTTCAAAATAAAAAGAAGCTTAATTTATGAGTCTTATTTTTAAGTTTTATGGGTCCTGTTGTACGTACATAAAGGTTTGATGTGAAAAAAAAATATTTGTTTTTAGATAAAAATGGATGATGTGCCTTACTACAAGCAGTATGGGGTAAGTTAAACCTCAAATTGTTGCGATTCCTGTAAATAATTAATAATAACTGATTAAAATAAATAATAGAAATAAATAATTCCATGCATTCAGTATTAATAAAAGTTGATTAGAAATGTTCTTTAAAGAGACTGGGAATAATTGATAACAAATAATAAGGATTAATTATGAATAATAGAAAATAATAATTAATAATGATAGAATAATAAATAATCAATAGTAAATAGTAAATGATTTAAAATAGTAAATGATTTAAAATGAATGATAATTGTGATAATAATAAATATTAGATAAATAATGATAAAATTTAAATCATAAGTAGTAAATAATAAATGACATAAACCCTACTCGCAAGTTTTAAATAATTTAAGACGTTTCTGAAGGATGGAAAAACAGAATAAAAACACATTTTAACAAAATATTTTCCTGAAAAAAAATGTTAAAATTTTACTTTTAGAAAAATGTAGCGCGAGGAGTTATTTCTGCAGTTATTGTAGCAGCTCTTTTTATTATATACGGCCTGGTAGAAAGGTAAACTAAGCATGAAGCTTTGTTTTGTTTTGAATATTTGAATAAATAGGTTTTATTATATACGGCCTGGTAGAAAGTTAAACTAAGCATGAAGCTTTGTTTTGTTTTGAATATTTGAATAAATAGGTTTTAAATGCATAACAGCTTATTTTCCTTACTAGTTCGGAGATTAAAATGATTTTAAATTTAAAGCTTTTCTTGAAAATATGATAAAAATGTAAGAAGAAAGTTAAAAGAAATATAATTTGAAATTAACTCTTTAGGTTTGATGTTTGATTAAAGATTTGTTTGGAAGAAAATAGAAAAATTGGAATTGAGTTTATTGGAAGCAAGTAAATTAATCCTCATGTTTGATGCTTTGAGGAGAAGTTTGAATGGTCTTATCATATTTGATGTTTGATATTAGCGGGTTTATTTAGAAAAATAAAAGAAACAAAGAAGAAAGACTATTGGGAATTAACTCTTCAAGTTAGATGTTTGAATCTCGATTATGTTTCAAGGAAAAGAGGAGAAAAAATCTATTCATCATGTTTGATGATTATTTAAAGGTTTCTTCTTAAGAAAAGAGGAGAAGGAATGAGAATGAAGCAACATTGAAACTATACATTCCTTTAAAGTTTGATGTTTAAATAATAGAAAGATAAGGAAGGCAAAAAAAGAAAGGTTAAAATAACTTGTTTTGTTTGAGTGTAGGTTTGTTTTAAAGAAAGAAGGAAAAGAAAGGCAAAGAAGAAAAGAAAAGAAGAAAAGAAAAGAAAAGAATAACTGTATGTTTGATTCTAGGTTTGTTTGGAAGAAGAGAGGAGAAGGGCGGCAAAGAAGACATGTAGAAGTGAGTTCCTCCTATACCAAGGATAGCAATGGAGCAACCTTGTATATTGGTAGAGATAATGTGGCAGTAGAGAAAGATTGAATATTATTAGTTCAAAAATGTACTATCAGTTGGGCATTTATGAATAATGAGATGTAGTTGAATTAAGTTCGGATAGATAAACCATTTCTCTGTTTCTCTCTCCGTCATCTATATATAAATTTGGCTTGTCTGTCTGTTTGTTTGTCTGTCTGTTTGTATCCAATAAACGTCAAAACGGCTGAACCGATCGGGTCCAAATTTTTTGTGGGACATAACGTGACCACAGGGAAGGTTTATGAATGATAAAAAATTTTTAAAAATGTGTTTTAAAGGTTTTTAATTTGTAAAAAAGTTTAAATTCTTGAAAATCCGCGAATTTTTTTCTTCTTCGTTTTTAAATGTAAACAAAAAGAACATGTTCACAATTTAAATAGAAGTTTGGCGCGAAGCGCCCTAAAAGCCTAGTAATTTAGTATTTATTTACCTTTTTTACCTACAGTTGTCGGCGATTATATCAATACAATGAAGACGGCTTTTTTATGATGCTTCGATCATTTGTCAATTTTCAAAGGGAAGCGGTTAATTGAAAATTTCCTTTGTTTAAATGTTAAAGTGTTTCTTCTGTTTAACAGCGGGATAATTTAAAAATGTTTAAAAAATTATATTTTTAATCAGAACTGGTAACTTTTGAATAATACAGAGTTAAAATCGGTTTCAATACGTACCGATCTAATTTTTTCCTCTCTATAATTATGGTTTACAGTTTTAATCAATGAGATTAAAGAAAATAGTTCAAATCTATGGAACTGGTTGTTATCAGTTTAGTCTATCCAAAAGTCAGCTTAGGATATTTCATTCAGTTTTAAAGTTTGAAAATTGGATCCTATAAATCTTTACACTAATTAAACCCTTCCTTGTTCATTGTAAATACCAATACTGTGGATGTTTAATCTATAATAAATATATATCATCTTGGTTTTTATTGTTTTTATTATTTTACATAAAAGTTGATTAGAAATGTTCTTTAAAGAGACTGTAAAGGAAAAATGAAATTGGGTATGGGCTGAAACCTAAGTTACTTAAAAGTTGATTGAAACCCTTGCGAGTTCTATCTGATGTTCCTGAATCGAGAAATTGATAAAAAAAAACGGTGTCAAATTTATACAAAAATGTAATACAAACGGAGACACGTGACAATATTACTGCACTGCCATTGGCGGGAGTTAATTTTGCATAATGATTGAAAAATTATTATACTCAAATAATAATAGAAGCAAACCTAAGTTACTTAGGCTCCTCTGGGATATCGTCGTTTTAACATTGGTTGCGTATTAATTCATTTTCTCGATATTGGAACATCAGATATAACTCTCATGGGTTTCGATCAACTCCTAAGATACTTAGGTTTCAGCCTATACCCCCTTTCATATTTTCCTTTACAGTCCCTTTATATTGATGTAAATAATTGAAATGAGATGAGCTGAAGAAGGGTGGAAGGAGATTAACTCCAGAGATTAAGTTTAACAACTAAATTCAACAGTATTCAATTTCATTACATTACGCTACTTGGGTATTTGCCAATTGTCCAGTGCTTGAATGCTTCAGTTTATTTCCAATAATACTCTCTTTACGGTCTTTTTAGTTTCATTTAATATAGGGCTCTGTTCGATTCACTACGGTACCCTTTAAACTTTTATCTGATAAATAATGTGGAAGATAACGTCAATTCTCTAGCTTGAAAATTGCATAATTATCACAACTTCTTCATTGATTTTAAGCAAGAAATCAGCAAGTCACTTCTATAGAGAAACCACAACTGAAAATATATTGATATTTTTTTCATTCTTACTGCATTTTGTTTAATTTCATTGTTACAAATTAAAGTTGACTTAGAAAGAATATTCTGGTCTTTTCTTCAACCTTCAACATCTGTAACATCTTCAACATCTGTAACATCTTCAACATCTGTAAAATCTTCAACATCTGTAACATCTTCAAGATCTGTAATATCTTCAACATCTGTAATATCTTCAACATCTGTAACAACTGAAGAAATTTTGCAACTTTAAACAATAGTTCAAGACAATACTTGTCTCAGCTTACTCTTCACAATAATTTTCTTTTTCCACTTTTTAACATTCTTGTAAAAATGTCTTTTTTACAAAGCTAATTTCTCAAATTAAAAACATTTGTATGGGTTAAAGAATGTTTTTTTTTTAGTTTTTTTAATTATTGAAATTTTACAAAAATATGTTATCCCAACATTTCATAGAAAACCCAGAGATGTCATTAGGAGACCCAAATATTTCACTAAATATTCAATCAGAGACACCCCATATTCAATCAGAGACACCACATATTCAATCGGAGACACCGCATATTCAATCAAAGACACCACATTTTCAATCAGAGACACCAAATATTCAATCAGAGACACCAAATATTCAAGCAGAGACACCACATATTCAATCAGAGACACCACATATTCAATCAGAGACACCAAATATTCAATCAGAGATTCCACATACTTAATCAGAGACACCAAATATTCAATCAGAGACACCAAATATTCAACCAGAGACACCAAATATTCAATCAGAGACACCAAATATTCAATCGGAGAGACCAAATATTCAATCAGAGACACCAAATATTCAACCAGAGACACCAAATACTCAATCGGAGACACCAAATATTCAATCGGAGACACCAAATATTCAATCGGAGACACCATATTGAATCAGAGACACCAAATATTAAATCAGAGACACCAAATATTCAACCAGAGACACCAAATACTCAATCGGAGACACCAAATATTCAATCGTAGACACCAAATATTCAATCGGAGACACCATATTGAATCAGAGACACCACATATTCAATCACAGACACCATATAGTCAATCGGAGACACAATATAATCTAACGGAGATACCATGGATGTTCAATCGGAGAGAAATGCAATATAATCAATCAGAAGCACAGCATATTTGATCGGAGACAGTTAATTTTTCATTTTAAGGTGAGTAGATAAAAAAAAATGAAGAAAGAGGAAAAAAGTTTGAACTTTTAAGAAAATAGAAAAAAAAGGGGGGAAAAATCTTTAGGAAAAGAACCATGAATATTTGAGTTGAAGTATTTCAGAAATTACCTCATACAATTGTAAGAATCCCTTTTATGGCAAAGAGAGTTATGAATGAATTACAAGATTGATAATAAAAACTGGATCAGAATTAACTTTTTTAAAACTTTTTTTCTAGGGGGTCGCTGCAAGCCCCCCCCCCTTTTCACGCTTTCCACGCTTATTCTCACTAAAATGTGTATTATGTGTATTACATCAAATTTTGAAACTATTGCACTTTATTTTATTCTTATTAAAAGTTTGTAAAAAAAAGTGTAAAAACATAATTTACAAGTTTATGGATATTTGTAAGGGTGGAGAATGGAGTTATTGATAATAAATCTCCAATTGCAAATTTAAAAACAAAATTCTTAAAAAAATCAAAATTCATTAAACAATTTACAATTTACGATCTAAATCATGGACCTCAAGGCATTGAGATCTAGACAACTCTGAAAGCGATCATCAAATTTTTAGACAATCTCGACTTTAAAGTGTCGCCACGCAGCTTTTTTTTGTAGCCATGCAGACATGCACTTTTTTAAATCGCAACGTGCATGTTTCTAGTTAAGATTTAAAAGAAGTAGTTGGCAACATACTGCTTGATTTTTGCCTGAGAACATGCATAACTTGATTTGCAGTGAGTGGGAGAGGTCAAATTTTCAATGTCAACAAAAACTTGTTGTTGATATGGGTATACAATATGGTACAATAGTTTTAAATATTTGAAAAATAATAGATTTAAGGCTGATAAACGAGGTATTATGGGAATTTTTTTATCTTTTTCAATTCAGTGTTTCAAGCCAAAATGACATATTTTTAACCGTTACCACCATTGACAGCTCAAACGCATGAATTCTGTTAGAAATATCAAAGGTTTACACCATCAGGTTGCAAAGATTTAGGGAAAAGAACATTTGAGTTTGTGGATAGAACTCAGTTCCTTTACTCGTCAATACGCTAATATGATTTTCAGTAAAGTAATTCAAATGCCAAATCCTAGGCGCTGATGTAATGTAAAGCCGACCCACAGCTCAGTTTTGAATGTTTTTTTTTACAATTCTGAATTCTGTTTGAATCTCTGTAAAACATTTAGATGTCAATTTAGATGAGCATTAATGTAAAAATGTCAGAAATCTAAGATTATCAAGATTATCTGTCAGCTTGCAAGTTGTAGAGAAGACCTTCAAATGTAATATCATAATCCAACTAAACATATAAATGCAAATAATTTCATGCAAAAAAAATATTCGATATAAAATATGTATTTTGCTGAATTGGTTTATGAATTCAGAACTGGTAAGGAGAAAAAAATGAAATTTAAAACCTAAAAACAAATCTATTAATACCCGTCGAAATAAAATAAAAACATTTTTTAACTTAACTAAATTCTTGAAAAATATTTGTTCTATTATATATATATAGTCTATTATACCTAGAGTTATACAACCTTAAGGAAGTTTTTCCAATAGTTTAAATAATTCATAATCTTTCTGAAAAATATATATTCTCAGTGCTCCCTCCTTTACCCCTTTACTCCTTTACTCCTTTACTCCTTTACTCCTTTCACTCCTTTACTCCTTTCATTCCTTCACTTCTTTACTCCTTTACTCCTTTCACTCCTTTACCCCTTTACTCCTTTCATTCCTTCACTCCTTTACCCCTTTACTCCTTTACTCCTTTACTCCTTTACTCCTTTCACTCCTTTACTCCTTTCATTCCTTCACTTCTTTACTCCTTTACTCCTTTCACTCCTTTACCCCTTTACTCCTTTCATTCCTTCACTCCTTTACCCCTTTACTCCTTTACTCCTTTACTCCTTTACTCCTTTACTCCTTTCCCTAGAGCAGAGAAGGGAAACTGTTGCTTATCCCTAGAGCAGAGAAGGGAAANAGATAGATAGATAGATAGATAGATAGATAGATAGATAGATAGATAGATAGATAGATAGATAGATAGATAGATAGATAGATAGATAGATAGATAGATAGATAGATAGATAGATAGATAGATAGATAGATAGATAGATAGATAGATAGATAGATAGATAGATAGATAGATAGATAGATAGATAGATAGATAGATAGATAGATAGATAGATAGATAGATAGATAGATAGATAGATAGATAGATAGATAGATAGATAGATAGATAGATAGATAGATAGATAGATAGATAGATAGATAGATAGATAGATAGATAGATAGATAGATAGATAGATAGATAGATAGATAGATAGATAGATAGATAGATAGATAGATAGATAGATAGATAGATAGATAGATAGATAGATAGATAGATAGATAGATAGATAGATAGATAGATAGATAGATAGATAGATAGATAGATAGATAGATAGATAGATAGATAGATAGATAGATAGATAGATAGATAGATAGATAGATAGATAGATAGATAGATAGATAGATAGATAGATAGATAGATAGATAGATAGATAGATAGATAGATAGATAGATAGATAGATAGATAGATAGATAGATAGATATATAGATACATAGATAGATAGATCCTGGAGCTACAATGTTCTGGTGTGCACCGTCAAGTTGATGCACTTCTGATTGCTGGTCTAAATGATCTCCTGAAAGATATACAGAAAGAAAATGTACAGAAAGAAAACATACAGCAAGAAGATGTACAGAAAGAAAGTGTGCGGCAAGAATAGGAGTGTCGTAAACAATATAAAGAAGAGTGCAACACTGTACAAGTGCCTAAAACCTCCATCATTCCAAACAGAAGTACCAGCTATAATGAGGTACCAACTATCATGAGGTACCAACTATAATGTAGTACTAACTATAATGAAGTATAACCAACTATAATGAGGTACCAACTATAATGTAGTACTAACTATAATGAAGTATAACAAACTATAATGAGGTACCAACTATAATGAAGTACCAACTATAATGTAGTACTAACTATAATGAAGTACCAACTATAATGAAGTACCAACTATAATGTAGTACTAACTATAATGAGGTACCAACTATAATGAAGTACCAACTATAATGAGGTACCAACTATAATGTAGTACTAACTATAATGAGGTACCAACTATAATGAGGTACCAACTATAATGTAGTACTAACTATAATGAAGTACCAACTAAAATGAGGTACCAACTATGATGAAGTACCAACTATAATGAATTACCAACTATAATGAAAAGTGTACTACCAAAGATGAGAAGGAGTGTTAGACTGAATACAAGAAGAAATGTTCTAATACCCAGGAACAGGACTGTGGCACAGTACAAGAGACCCAGATGAAGACCATGACCGGAAAAAAGTGTCAGGTCGAGCTGAGGAACAAGTGGTATGATAACCCCAAGAAGGAGTGCAATAGTGTGAAGAAATACATGAAGAAGATCACCCAGAAGAAGGAGTGCGACATCGTGACTGATCTAATGCAAAGTTAAGAATGTCCGGCCCTGTAGACAGTGTGAACAAGTGTGTAATACTGTGTCTGAAAGAGCGGGATCTACTGAGAGAACTGAGAGTGTCAAAGAAACAGTCATTTTGTTGATGACCAGGATATTTCGTGTGATGGATGAAAGATATCATATTCTAAATCTTTAACATCTCAAAATATAAAATTATAATTTCTGTTTGATCATAACTCATGAACCCCTGGATCAATTTTCCACAAGTTTTTATCGAGGAACTTGGTAGGAGTACGGAAATGTTCTTAGCTTGGTTTTGAGATTTTAAGTTGAATGGGTTGACTTGTAAAGGGAAAAATAGCTAAAATGGTATTTTTTGTAAACACATGGCTGTCATGGGTAAGTATACTAGAGCTGTTTTTGTTCAAATTTATTTTATATTTCAAATGGTTTTTGTTGATTCCATTTCTACAGTGAAAGATATATAGAGAAATTTATTTGTTCCTGGTTATGTTATAGAATAAAATACAATTCCAAAAGTGTAGTAGAGAAATATTACTTTATATCTTCTTTATAATTAAAAAGAAAACCACCAAACTCAGTGTTAAATTTAAAATCAGGAAATATTGTTTAAAATATGTTGTATTTCATGAAAATAGCAGTTTTTATAAAGTTCCCCTTCTTCAATTTTCTTAGAAAGAATTTTAATAATTTAATATTTTCGGCCAAATTCTATTTTCTGATATAAAAATGGTCGACTAGTTCAATATTGGCACATTTTTGTTTGAATTTAGAATACTGTCAAATTCATTTTATTTTCAGTTTATGGAGTTTCCGCAATTTTAGAATAATCTAAAACTCCGGGAACGATAAATGTAATATATTCTGATGTTCATTTTATATTGTACGGAAATAAATGCACGAAAACCAATGTACGGAAATAAATGTACGAAAACCAATGTACGGAAATAAATGTACGAAAACCAATGTCCGGAAATAAATGTACGAANCTGTCCTTAGTAATCATCTCTTTGTATTAAACCTTACCTGATAAAAAATTAGGAGGGGGGGGGGAGGTAGTATTCAAATAGAAGTTTACAATAAACATATCTGCATTCTGCATGTACTTTGACTTTTTCTCTTTTTAGAATTGTGGAATCTTTATTGGCTACATTTTCGTCAATGCACTTTCAGTGTTTTCATCTTGTTTTTGAAAACCTTGTTTTTTATTAGCAAATGTTTGCTGCAATTTCCAATAGTTGATTTCTCATTAAATAGTTGTTTGGTTACTTGGTTGCCAGGCTTCTCTTTCAACTAGAGCTGGGACTAGTTTCGTTAATTCGTTTATTCGGGAAATTCAGTTACTTACCGAAACGAACTGTAAATTTTCATTTGGTCAAAAAAACATCAAACACCCTACATAGAAAATATAACGGACATTTAAAAAAGAGAAATTTCATTACTTTTTATACCCAATCCAATCTAAATGAAAACAAACAAAAAAATCGGAATTTAGAACCATTTATTACATATTAGTAGGAGTAAACAACGTTATAGTATTAAAGCAACGGACGGTTTTTTAAACGTAACGAAAACCTGCAGATGTTAACGAACGGAAAGAATTAGTTGTAAGATGCGTGTTCATTCTCAATTTAACGAAGAACTGAAACGTCTGGGCCTTTTCGTTATTTTTAAACTCAAAAAGGAGTTAATTAACAGATTTTAAAATAATTGCCCAGTCCTAGTTTCACGGATCCAGCCAACCAGGATATTTTGACTAGTTTTTAGCTCATCTTACAGATTGTAAATACTTTTAATACATGTAAAACAATTCCTGTTCATTCAGTTGTTCCTCAAATAATTTTAGGGCACTTAGGGCATTTGTGACCATTATCAAATTTTGGCGGAAATTTCCTATTTAAATTGGCGCATTTTACAGAAAAACTAATGTCGACATTTTATTCCAGGCTTCACTTTGACGGTCTATGTAAACCTTTCCTTTGGGTTGCCATACAAAAATATGGGCTCTATAGGTTCAACAGTTTGGACGTTCACTTGATACGAACAAGATGAAAAACAAACAGATAGCCAAGAAAAGTACGTATATAATAAATAGCTTGGCAGATCCCATAGTTACACCTAGATAAATTACGTTTACATTGTCTGTAAATCTAAATTCGCTTTTCAGTAGCTACGCAAATCTTGCCATTATCCTAACCTTGATATGTCTGTAAATAACTACGTCAAACCTGTATTTTGATTAGCTTAACTAGGTTTGTGTATAACCATGCAAAACTTGTAATAATGTCTATTAACCATGTAAACTGTAACCTAGAACCCAAAATACACTCAGTTAGAATAGACTCCGCTTTGATTACGGTGAGAGAGTAATTCTTCTTGGTTAGCAAACGAGAAGCGTCCTGAATCCCTCTCTTGAAATATAGGAATTAGTAAAGAGAAAGATTTTGTCCTGATTGACATTGATAGTAAAGTGATAGATCGTGTCCTGATTGACATTGATAGTAAAGTGGTAGATCGTGTCCTGATTGACATTGATAGTAAAGTGGTAGATCGTGTCCTGATTGACATTGATAGTAAAGTGTTTTTGAACTGATTAGTTGCCTCGTAGACCAATGAGAGGGATTGAGTTGTACCTGGATTGATACGGGTCTAAACGGATTTATGGAGTAGGGCATTTACTACAGGTATATAAATTTAATCAAACAATTCGGATTCATTAAGCCAAATAAGACTTATTGGTTTATAAAAAACCTCAGATTAAAGTCATGGGCAAAATGAAAAAATGCATTCTAGATATTATGGAGGTCATTCTTTCCAAATATCTTACTGAAAAAAATCAAATTTGCCTTCAATTGTGTAGAAAGAAAAGATAGATTTGACAAGAACAAGGAACTCTAAGCGTTTAGGAAGTATTGAACATTTTTAAGAGATCCAGTCAGCTATGTAAATTGTGCATCAATTTACAAGACTGTACTCCCAGTTCAACTACCATACCTAGCCAGCCACTTCCTTTAAATATTTGATAAAAATTCCCCTTAATTGCGACACTGCCATGCAACTCAAACTAACAAAACAAAATAAAGGAATAAACTTCAAATGTTGAGTGGACTGTAAGAGGAATTTCAAGTGACCCTCCGTGCGAAGAGCGAAATACCCGATTTACAACAGTGCCTATAAATACTTTACTGATTATCGAGAGCAGAGACCTCGTTGTGTTTATCTCTAAAATAATGTTTCAATTCCAGGAAAATGGAGTTTACGTTAACGTAAGGAATGAAATCAACACAGCTAAAGTTATATTTAATCGTCGAAAATCCCGAATATATCAAACCCGGTTTACAAAAATTAAATGTAAAATTTAAAACTGAAAAAGGGACTTTAAACTAAACCGTTAATTCTGTAAAGAACAATACTGCTACCCCCTACCATCATAAAACAATTTCCTATATAGTGACCAATTTGTGCAAGTTCAAACCTGCACTACCACGACTACCACCCACTAGTGCAATGTAAAGACTTGAAGTGCAACATCAAGAAAATATTCTAGGAGAATATTCTATTTGCATAATTTATCAATGAATATCTAAAACATTTGGAAAACCTTTGATCTAGAATTGGAAAACCTAACTTCTCTTCTCTCTTAGGTTTGATATAGAAAAAAAAATATATATGAATCTGATTTATAGTATTTGATAAAAGGCTAAAAATAAAAAATAAAAAACTAATAATTCTCTTATCTATATTTCAATTTAAAATAAATTTTTGTCGGAATATAATTTTTAATAATTCAAGGTTCATGATACACTATCTTTGGGAACCCAGCTTTACCTGGACACTCAGTTTTCCCTTTAAAAGTTAGTCTGCACCAAGGTACTAATGTAAGGAAAGTTAATTGCGAAGAACATTCCCGTGGTTTATATACCAAGTTTAGACAAACAGACGAACAAACAGAGATTACTACTGATGATTTAAAGATGATTTAAAATGGGTTTTCCTCTTTAATATTCTGCAGACTCTACCCTTTAAATGAAAAAGTTTTAGTATTTGATCAATTGAGTTTTTGCAGATAATCTGTCTAAGTAATCTGTTCCACCCTAGCTTTCATTAGAACCTGTTTTCTGAAACTATTTTATCATTTCAAGGAGTTTATAGTAAAGGTGCGGAGGATAGGGTTTCTGTACATTTCAAGGAGTTTATAGTAAAGGTGCGGAGGATAGGGTTTCTGTACATTTCAAGGAGTTTATAGTAAAGGTGCGGAGGATAGGGTTTCTGTACATTTCAAGGAGTTTTTAGTAAAGGTGCGGAGGATAGGGTTTCTGTACATTTCAAGGAGTTTTTAGTAAAGGTGCGGAGGATAGGGTTTCTGTACATTTCAAGGAGTTTTTAGTAAAGGTGCGCAGGATAGAATTTCTGTACATTTCAATGAGTTTATAGTAATGGTGCGGAGGATAGGGTTTCTGTACATTTCAATATGTTTATAGTAAAGTTGCGGTAGATAGGGTTTCTGTACATTTCAATGCGTTTATAGTTAAGGTGCGGAGGATAGGGTTCATATCAAAATGGTTAAATTTTTTCCTGGTTCCTAGGCTGGTTCAATTGTACATTTCTAATGTAACCAATATGTTCTCTTACTCTTTCATGTAAAGATCTTGTTGTCTGTCCAATATAGTATGTATTGTAGTTTACACTTTTCACATGTGATTAAGTAAACTACATTTCTGGCTGGTCTGACAGTTGAAAGTTCCATTAATTTCAATCTTCTTACTGGTATTAGAGGATTGAATAACTGTTCAGGCTCTATAGTACGGGCAAGTTGGGCAATTTAATTTAGAGTTCATAGCAGTCCAGATACGCCACAGTCAAATGTGTACACAAACTCCCCGCCTCCCCTTTAGTATTCATACCTTGCATCATTTCATATATTCAGAAGATGTACTTTCCTCTTTATACTTTTCTCTAGTCAGTCTTCGTAGATTGGAAAATAGTTTTTGCAAATTGTTCTTAAAAAGAGGTCGATATTTTTAAATGATATAACGCTAATCTGCGACGCGCCTTTACTTAAAGGGAGTGACCAGCCATGAATGGTAGTTGAACTAAGATTGTAGTATCTAAGATTGTATTTGTGTAAAGAATAATTTTTTAGGATTCATTTGAGACCTATCACACATTTTTAATGTTATTAAGGAACAGATTTAAAAAATTAACTCTTATCATCAAAAATAACTTATCTTAGTCAGTTATTGGTTTATGTAATTTCTCATTGTTCACATTTTTTGTAGATTTTCTGCAGTTTTTATTGAAACAAGGCTACTGGCGATTTTTGTAGAATTTGAAGAAATCTGCAAACAAATTTGAAAAGAATAGAAACTCAAGATAATGATAAAAAAGAAATAATTGATTCTAACATTAATTTATTGACAAATAAATTTCTATTGAGAATATGTTAGTAAACATCCAATTAGTTTACTTTAGAATTTAGGTTACATTTTCGTTGTCAATGAATAATTTTTAAAACCCTATTCTCAAAATGAATGAATGAATGAATGAATGAAGAAAGATTTTAAAATTTTAATTTGCTCTCATGCTGAACAAATATGCACCGTAAAAACGTCACAAAAGGTCTCAAATAGATCCTAAAAAAATGTCTGTACAAAACTGCATTCTGAGTTCAACTACCATACATTACACAGGAAAACTTTTGATTAGAAACGATTAAAAGTTCTGTATACGTGAAACCAGCTGACTCTTATTTTTTCTAAATGTATATTTTTAGGAATTCTGATTGGTCAATGTTTTCTTAATCTATTGGAGGATACAAGATTCGGATTAGTGACTTCTGAGGAGATTAACAATTCAAAAGTTCTGACCTCAAAATCGGATAAAGTAGGGAAGATAAGATAAGATAAGATAATATAAAGTTTATTGCTGAAATAAATGTATCTGTATACAGATAGAGTTTACAATCACAAAATTGNCCCAGGAAGGACATCTGAATCCCTCCAGTGGAATGTAAATCACCCTGCGTAAAGTTTTGAATTATAAAAAGCATTTATTCAAACCCCTCCAGTGAAAAAGAATTCCCTCCAGTGGTGTCCAGTGGAGTCAAAATCTTACTACGAACTTTCGTGACTCGTTCAAAACAAAGTGATTTCTCAACCCAGAGTCCTACTCCTCCCCCTGCATTACTATTTAGCCCCTGTTTATCTCTCACAGTAAAATGAAGTGGATGATAATCAGTTAAATCAAATGAAAGATTTGCAGGTTTATTCCAAATTTCCTGAAGAGCAATTACAAATGGTTTAAAATTTCCCAGGGTTGAGGCTAAAAATGTTTGAAACTCATTAAATTTTCCAGGGAGAGATTGGATATTCAAAGACAAAATACTAAACTGCTCTGTTGAAATACTATTAAATTTTTTGTTAATCTCATCTTCATCATAGTATTGACAATTATGAATATTATTTTCATAAACCGAACCTTTAAAATTGTATGTAAAATCGAATGTTTGATTATTTTGTTGTACATGTGTAAGTGAGATATCCTGGATCATTTGGAAGCTTGAAATCTTGAGAAAATGCGGCACCCTTTAGACTCCCCTCCCTTCTTAAAACTAAGCTCCGCCCCCATATCCCCTGACATAAAGGAAAATCTGTCAGATTAGGATCAGGAAACAGAAAGTAACGGAAGTAAATTGTATAAATGAAATTCATAATTGATTTGAAAATATTGATTAGAATAATAAAAAAAAGAGAAAATAAGCTCACAGATAAGAATGTACAACAGGGTCTGTATTATAGGGTAAAATTTTGTTTGGCAGGGTATCTTGGGTTGTACTGTTATAATAATATTTACCACCCTGTATGAAGTTTGTAACAAATCTAACCTATATTTTCAGAAAGCAATTTCAGTTTTGTCCTTGCTATTAATTATTCAACTAAATCGGAGCTCATTTACAAAACTACGCCGAATTGGCATAATTCAGCAGAAATGTGTATTAAATTTTGTGTTCCAGTAGAATTTGTCACAAACTATGACTTTTTCATATTTTCATTTTGAAAGTTTTCGTTGCCTTCAATTCTTCAACATTCTTTCTTGATTTGCTTTATTTTTTATTTTTTAATTTTTGCATTTAAATAAACCATAAATCTTAGTTTTCTGGGTCAACTGTTTTATATATGATATTTTGTTGAAAATTGGATTAAATATAATAAAATAATTGTTCTATGTTTATCAGATTGTTTTAATTATTTCTAGGAAAATCTACAAAACTAATTCAATATTTGAATTTAGGATTTGTTTTAAAATTTAATTTTACAAACATTTCAAAATTTAAAACTAGAAATACAAGCCTCTTTTATTTTAAACTAGCCTTAGAGGGCGCTTCGCGCCCATCTTCTAAATTAATTGTAAACATGTTCTCTTTGTGTACATCGTAAAACAAAACAAAAATAATTCGCGGATTTTCACAAAAAATTTCGTGGATTTTCAAAATTTTAAAAAATTTAATGACGATCGAATTTTGATTGAGACAAATATTAAAAATTTCAATCATTCATAAACCTTCCCTGGGGTCCCTAGATGTCCCACAAAAAAAATTGGGCCCGATCGGTTCAGCCGTTTTGACGTTTATTGGATACAAACAGACAGACAGACAGACAAACAAACAGACAAGCCAAATTTATATATAGATTGCCCTTCATACTCTAAGGGACCCTCCAATTAAAAAGAAAAAAGGAACATGTTCGATTCACAATGGTACCCCTTAAAAACATTGATTTGATCAATATTGTGGAAAAGTGACCAGAAAAGTATTTATTTTGATAAATTCCTCAATGATTCACAAACAAAAAATGCGTAACGACGAAAGTTATTAATTTTCAGATTTTGAAGAAGTTGAAGAATAAATAGAAGCTGATAACATTTAAATTCAAGAGCTTGTTAATTTGGGTTTAATTTAATTATAGATGAAGAGAATTGAATCATTTGGTCTCGTTTGAATCTATGTAAAAAAAGTCCCGGGAAAAAAAGTTTCTGGAAAAAAACCTGGAAATAAAAACTTTGGAAAAAAGTCTGAATTTTCTCAAGTCCTTGGAAAAAATGTCATTGGAAATAATGTCCTGTGTTTTGGATTTCTGGGACTTTTTTTCCTAAAATAAAGTCTCGAATTGGTAGGACTTAATTTCCGGAGACTTTTTAACAAAAGGACTTTTTCCAAAGGACTTTTTTAGTGTGAAATTTTAGGAATTTTTTTCCGGAAACTTTTTTCCCCAAGGACTTTTTTGACGGTTGCCGTCTCGTTTAGCCATCTGTGGACAATATACTCTAAACTTGCCCTGCTGATAAGGCGTGACGGTACTCTATACAGAGTTTTCAGTGATTACAAAACAATTTGAAACCCTAATTAATTCAGAGCTGGGAGCTTTAGAATGGTGGATATCGGGATTAATGCTTGATCCACTCTTTTTCTTAATCTCCAGATTAAATATTGCTTGTTGTCCTCATGAATTTAATCTTCATATTAATTAACAGATCAGGATCAAGGATATCACATTCTAAAGTTTTCAGCTCTGATTGAATAAACCACGTACCTAAGAAATAGGTTTATTGAAAAATATGTTTGAGTATCTAATATTTTAGAATAAAGAAATAAACAGTTTTTTAAGTCTCCCGAACCTATTTTGTACGATACAACATGTTTTATAACATTAACACAAACATATTTAGATACAGCCCAGGCATGCTTTACTCTAGTTAGATTGGCGGGACTGATAAATATTGATTAATTTAGTGCATAATTATTTCCTTGTATACGGAGAATAATTAGGGATCTAGAAGATAAATCCTTTGGATCTACTTCAAGATTACTCAGTAGAATACACAACCAGAAAGGAACTTAGGTTTATATCTATAAATATCTATTTATTTAATGTGTCCAGAGGCATATACAAAAAATGTATTCAGGGGCGTATACAGTAAATGTGTACAGGGGCGTATACAGGAAATGTGTCCAGGGGCGTATAAAAAAAATGTATCCATGGGCGTATACAGGAAATGTGTCCAGGGGCGCATGCAGGAAATGTGTCCAGGGGCGTATACAGGAAATGTGTTCAGGGGCGTATACAGGAAATGTGTCCAAGGGCGTATACGGGAAATGTGTCCAGGGGCGTATACAGGAAATGTGTCCAGGGGCGTATACAGGAAATGTGTTCAAGGGCGTATACGGGAAATGTGTTCAGGGGCGTATACAGGAAATGTGTCCATGGGGGGAGGGATTTTCCTTTCCAGGGCATATTCGATTTACAGAACCCTGTTCAAGATTTTAAAAACTTCCACATTACGGATCAAATAAAGCTTTAAAAGGTATCGTTGTGAATCAATCGTGCTTTTCTTGAAACGGACATTCTCTTTTAATCCTAGAAACATCTCCTTAAATATATCTATACTGAAGTAAAATATTTTCTTTAAATATGTAATATATTACATTAAAACTTTTTCATTTCTGTTGGAGAGGATCTGTGCAGAGCGGATAAATAATATAAAGTCTATCTCTGCTGAGTAATATCTTACTAAGCCAAAATATTAGGTTTCATACATTACTAATGGCCAGACCATTTCCTTTATAACTACACTACTTAAAGCGACTGTAAGCAGAATTTCAAGTGCGCCCCAATACAAATGATCGGTTCTGCAGTACCCCTTGTAATCTTTACCTAATGTTTAATGATGGAAAATATTGTCGTTTGTTTCATTCTGATAATTCCCATAATGTTCTGCAGTAGAAATGTGCAAGTTTCTTTTGTAACGACCCTAACTTAAGATTCATTAGATTCCTTCATATCTTTTGAGAGTATACCCAAAATTGTTATCGTATATACATAAAGTAGTCCTCTTTGTTTGTCTTGCTCTGTTTGTATGTCCAATCAAAACTCAGGAACCCCTTGACTGACTTGCCTAAAATTTTATTTGGGGAATTAGGTTGGGGAACGTTTTTAGTGTGCTTTAAAATTTCTCTCCTCAAAGCTGGGTTCTACAGCTAGTTAATAATAATTTGACCCACTTTTTGGGTGCATACTGCTTTCGATGCCTTCAATTCAAATGAATGAAATTAGGTTTCACATGCTTATCACAAAAATAAGTTAAGTTGTTCACTATTCTTTTTTTTAATATCTAAACATATAGATTACCATTTTTGTGGGGTGGGGTGGAGAGTGTGTGACACCAGTTCTCGTTAGATCACTGAAGTTAAGCACACTTGTCCACAGCCAGTAACTGGATTGGTGTCCAGGCTGGTGTTCACGGGTTCGATTCCCGTACTCCACACAAACCTGTGGTTTCAAAAACATCTGAAGCCGACATCTGGTTCAGCAGTTATGACCACCTGACGGATGTAGGAGGACAGAGGGGCGGATGTCAACAACTTTCGCAGCGAAAGGGTGCGTGCTTTCTGCTCAACAAGAAAGAAGCTTCAAGTGGGATTGATCCAAGTGAATGACGATGAAGAGAGGAATGGTGGACAAGCAGGGAGAGTCTATGGTTGCCAGCTATAGGTGCCTGGGGGTATCCAACTCGGGCTTACAGATGTTAGGGAGCAATGAGTGTGATGTTTCCTATCAGTACGGCACCCGGGCCTCATTCCAGTATATCAGAAGGATTCCTGCACTCTATATTCTCAGGCCTAAGAAGAATCTTAGGCAGCTGGAATCTTGTCAACCCTCTTCTCAGAATGAGTGAAGCGTGGATGGATGAATGTGCTGCCAGATTACAACCCCTGGTAGATCAATATAAAAAACCCAAAAAACACCAAAACTTTCGCAATAGAAAAAATTCCGAGATTTGATCGTAACAACCCGATCATGTCCTGGGGACAAAAAATCTCTTTTAAAAAAAATTTCAAAAAAGAAACTTTTTCTTCCATTTCAACTTTTAAATGTTGCTCAATCTATCAGCATTTTCTCTTCGATAAAACAAAATAAAACTTATACAGATTTACAATATTTTTAAGTAGATCTTCTTAGACAATTTTATGTTACAGAAATAATAGTTTGAAATATCAAACGTCTAAGACATCGGGTTGCAAATATAGATTTGTTAGAAAGTCAGAGTTTGTGGCAAAAACTCAATTCCTTTGTGTAAATGTGATCCTCCATGAACCAGAAACCTTCCCTGGGGTCCTGTGAGTTGTCTAAAAATGTTGAGCTTGATCGGTTCAGCCGTTTTTAACATTTATTGGACACAAACAAACAGACTGACAAAGTTGCAGATTTGTAATTAACTTATTTACTAGGACTCTCTGCAATTGTGCGAAGCATACTGTGCGTATCTGAAGTTGAAGATGTATGGATCGTGATATATCTGCCACGTTATAAAAGACATCTTTTTATAGACAATAAAGCAATAAATCTACGGTATTACAATGATAAAGTATGGAAGCTATATTCCGCATTTTTGCCAGAAATTCGATAAATTGTAAATATCTTTTATATATCATTTGTTGTATTTTATCTGTCTCTCATATATTTAGTTATTATTATTCCTTCGTTTTTATAAACTTTATTTTTATGTCGTTGTGATCTTAAATTAATAGAGGGTTCAGTATATCGCTGAAAAATTTCGTTTAAGGAAGAAAATGTCTTTTCCTAGATTTTTTTATATGAGGGGGGGGGGGCTGCACTGTTCGACCAACATATTATTTATCATTAAAAATATAATTAAATTCTGCTTGAAAAGTTTTCTTTAATTAACTCTGCAACATTTTTGAGATTTTGCAAAAAACTTCTTCAGTTTGCACCCTACCAGTGCTGGGAAATCTTGCATCAATGTTTAATCTCGATCTTTTGTTAATTCAATCTCTATTCGATATCCCTCATGATAATGGTACCCAGTCAGGGGTTGAAGGAAGCTTTGATCAGGGAAGGAATCACTAAAATGAAGATATTGAAAGGTAGAGTTTTGTATAAAAGGGTCCACAGTGGATATCTAGATCAAGCTATCAGGAGTATCCAACACTAGAGCTCTCAACTCAGTTTAATTAACTGAACCTTCACAAATATTTGCTTCATAATTCTTCAAGTGTTTTTTCCAGAATATAAAATTCAAACCATTTTAAAGGTAGACATTAGTTGGTTGGCCATGTTATTCCGATACAACCAACCAACAAAATATGACTTTTAAATGGTCGAATTCATGAAATGTTTACCTAATAACTACTTCATAATAAAGTTCTTCTAAAGTTAAACTGCTTCCCGATGAGTTAAAATGCTTCCCGATAAGCTGTACAACTTCATAACGTAATAAGCTGCTTATTTACAATTTTTCTACTGATTTAAACTGATTCATTAAGAGTTACAGTATTTTGAAAGCATGATAAATCAGATGTTAAGTGCTTTCCCAAAGGATTTTTCCAAAGTGGCAACTTCCCAATGGTATTTCCCCAAGGTGCAACTTCCCAAATGTGCAATTTCCCAAGCGGCAACTTCTCAAGTCTTTCTTTTCCGCAGCGCTCGGACCCCTAGCTCATTCTCATCGCAGCGCTCGCCCTCCCCCCATTGCAGCCTGCGGCGCCTCAGAGGGCCTAACCTAACCTAACGCAAATTTAACAATATTCATTTTTGCGGTAACATCGACGAAATATGAAAATCCAAACAGAGAAACCAATCGTGAATAATAAACAAGAAAAAAAATGTCCAGAATTCATAGCCCTTTCATAGACATACAATGAAAAATAGATTAAGGTTTTTATTCATTAGTACAAAAAGAGTATAGACTGGGTTTTGAAATAGAGGTATAACAATCGTAAAATTCTGTGTGGAATGTTTGAAAGAAAAAAGCAATTTATTAATAGATTTCAGAATATGAAATGTACATTTAAGATTTTATTTTATTGAATAATTCAATGTTCAGTTCATTCTAAAACTCTTACTTTAGCATCAAAGAAATATTTGGATTTAGTTTTAACATTTTCATTTTACAAGAATTCTAGTTTAATACAAACCTTGGAAAATGAATTTACAACTTTTGTTGAAATCTTTTCAACATAAACTAACCTAGCGCCATCAACTAAATACAACAAAATACTTTTCTGTCCTGGGTTTAGGAAAAACAACGTTTCATATAATCTTAGACTACACTTTCCTATCCTGTAGGATATCCTGGTATCTATAGATTACCCTGTTCTCTGTAGGATATCCTGGTATCTATGGATTACCCTGTTCTCTGTAGGATATCCTGGTATCTATAGATTATCCTGTTCTCTGTAGGATATGCTGGTATCTATAGATTACCCTGTTTTCTGTAGGATATCTTGGTATCTATGGATTACCCTGTTCTATGTAGGATATCCTGGTATCTATAGATTACCCTGTTCTCTGTAGGATATGCTGGTATCTATAGATTACCCTGTTTTCTGTAGGATATCTTGGTATCTATGGATTACCCTGTTCTATGTAGGATATCCTGGTATCTATAGATTACCCTGTTTTCTGCAGGATATCCTGGTATCTATAGATTACCCTGTTCTCCTGGTATCTATGGATTACCCTGTTCTCTGTAGGATATCATGGTATCTATGGATTGCCCTGTTCTCTGTAGTATATCCTGGTATCTATGGATTACCCTGTTCTCTGTAGGATATTCTGGTATCTATGGATTACCCTGTTCTCTGTAGGATATCCTGGTATTTTTAGATTACCCTGTTCTCTGTAGGATATCCTAGTATCTATGGATTACCCTGTTCTCTGTAGGATATCCTGGTATCTATGGATTATCCTGTTCTCTGTAGGATATCCTGATATCTATGGATTACCCTGTTCTCCTGGTATCTATGGATTACCCTTCTCTGTAGGATATCCTGGTATCTATGGATTACCCTGTTCTCTGTAGAATATCCTGGTATCTATGGATTACCCTGTTCTCTGTAGGATATCCTGATATCTATGGATATTTCAACTATTCTAATGAATTATCTACTAGAGCAATGTTAATCTAATATTTAGTTCATTATCCTTCTCTTCATTATTATAAATATAGTTTAAATTAGATTTAAACATTGTGCTTAACTTTAATTATAATATTTAAATACAGGAGAAACTACAAATATATTACATTAAACTGATATATCATTCCAATTAATTCATGCTGTTCTGTCTTGATTACAATATTTATATTCTTAGAAAACAGTTTAACCAATCTATGTAATTGCAGTGTTTTTCTTAAAATCAATTGCAATATAAAGGTTTCCAAGAGAGTTTTGCCAAAAGTTAGAAATACCTAGAATCTTAAATTGAGAAGGATTGAACCGAATTTGAATATTTAAACTATTATAGGAATTGATAACATATTTGCCACATATTTGAGTATTACTATTGTTTTCAATATGAGTTTTAGGCCTGGAGGCTGTAATCTATAAACTATAATTTATTTATTATTTTAAAGATTTATTCACACGCAAAGATATAAATACGTATGTAAATGGTGTAGTTTAAATTTGTTTAAATATATTTTTGAAAACACAGCTTTCAAAAAGAAAAGAAAAAAATATGAAAAATTGTGCACAAATAGACAACATTGATCATTACTCATTACATAACATATTTATCATTTCAGTTATTACGTGATCATCGAATCCTTCAACATACAAATTATTCGTTCTTGTATTTTAAAGTTCTTGTAAAACCGGAACTTTCCATGCATGGTCCAATGGGACATCAAAATATTTCATTTGTTTCTTAACTAACATTTTACATTTTAAGATCCGAAGGATTTACAGAACAATCATTTGCAATAGAAAATAAATTTCTGCCAAGAACTGTGTTGAGGTCATTTTTGCATAAATTAGAAGGAAATCTAATGAAAAGATTAGAACTTGCTTCAATAGTTTCATAGAAAAACACACACATGAAGGTGGGAGGAGTCCCCGTTTCTGGCAAACATACATTTCCATACTTTGTTAACTCAAAATTTTCAGTCTTGACAAATATTTCAAACTTTTTTGAAAAGAAAAAAAATGTATTCATAAATATTCACATAAATATTTATACAATACATACTCTGCGGTTTCACAATTCACAGAAAAATCAATTTAATTTGTAAATCCACGAATGAGAATAAAAAATGTGCCAAATCTAAATGGTTACTGTTCAGAATATTCAAAAAAAATATTATTGGGGGTAAAAAAAAAACAATAAAAGTACAGAGAGGACGAAAGCAAAGCGCCCTCCATGCCTGTATAAATTTGATAATTTGCTTTTTTGTTTTTAGGTTTTTCTGCATGTTAACATATTGCTTAAACTTTTAAAACTTAACTTAAGCTCTTTTATTTAAAATCTGTATCCATGGAAAACATTTACAACAAACCTTTTTCCTCATGTTTAGTTAATGTTTTAACTTATTACAGAAATATCATGAAACTTAATTTCTCTTGAGAATTATTAAAAGTTTTATTCAAAGTTTAAATATTATTTAATATGGGTTTCAGGCTTTATTTGTTCTCAAGTCTGTAAGGCGCGCATTTTTATAATTGTAAAAATAAAAATTGTAAAAATGTAAAGTTTAAAAATTGTAAAATGAATAAGTTTAAAAACAAACATTCTATTATTTTCTTTAGGTTATGAAAGTTTAAAAATATGCATGGAAGAGCAAAGTGTAGTTAAACTAATTTCCTGACTTCTACTCCTGCATAATGCATAAAATGCACAATATTCACAACAAACAATATAATCGTCCCGACACAGCAAATAGAGACCGGGTAAAAATAGAAAGCAATCAGAGCTGAAAACTTTAGAATTGCGGATATCTTCTCTTTTCGTTACCCTTAAGATTATTCTAATATTTTGTTTGTTTGTATCGCAGAACGTGTCTAAAATGCAACCAACCAGAGTGTCGATTGTAGAAACGGAACAGCAAATCAGAATCCGAGAAATTTTCAAATTTTGCCAAGATCAATCAGACAACTTTCATAGGTCGGAGTCCAGCAGGGATATTCAAAAGAGAGGATTAAGATGAAAATCAAATGTGTCGACAATAGATGCAGAGATCTAGCCATCGGGATTAAGGTTATCCAATACTAGAGTTTTTAGCTCTGATTTAGGGTGAAACTATTTGGTACTTTTTTGATTAAAAGTACCAATTCCACCTTGCACCAGTTCTAAAGTTTTCTTTGTTTTAAAAAAAATTTTAGATTTTCTTTTTAAAAATTTTTAAACTCATTTCCATTATTTTTATTGTAAATAAAATCACTAATATATGCCAGAAAATAAAATCACTAATTTATGTCGGAAAATAAAATCACTAATGTATGTCAGAAAATAAAATCACTAATGTATGCCGGAAAATAAAATCACTAATGTATGCCGGAAAATAGAATCACTAATGTATGCCGGAAAATAAAATCACTAATGTATGCCAGAAAATAAAATCACTAATGTATGCCGGAAAATAAAATCACTAATGTATGTCGGAAAATAAAATCACTAATGTATGCCGGAAAATAAAATCACTAATGTATGCCAGAAAATAAAATAACTAATGTATGCCAGAAAATAAAATGACTAATGTATGTCGGAAAATAAAATCACTAATGTATGCCAGAAAATAAAATCACTAATGTATGCCAGAAAATAAAATCACTAATGTATGCCAGAAAATAAAATCACTAATGTATGTCGGAAAATAAAATAACTAATGTATGTCAGATAATAAAATCACTAATGTATGCCAGAAAATAAAATCACTAATGTATGCCGGAAAATAAAATCACTTTAAACTTTAAATCACTTTGTAATATATCTGCACTCTAAAATAGCTAAATTGTTACATAGGCCTATAGCTTTAAATCACTTTGTAATATATCTGCACTCTTAAATAGCTAAATTGTTACATAGGCCTACATTTAAATTGTACAAAAGAAATAATTTCTGAACAAAATCAACTTTTCCTGTCACAGTAACAAAGATGCAGAAACAATTTGTAACTTGAAGTTGTAGACTTAATCATAATTGATTTAATTTTCCTGAAACAAATATTTCAGAATATTTACTTAGATTCTTTCCACGAGGTACTGTATAGTTCCTCTAGTTACTAAGTTGAACTAGATTATATTATTCTCAATACTGAAAACTTGAGACAATGGTAAAGTTTTATCCAAAGTTTAAATGGAATTTAACCATATTTTGTTCTCTCCACAATATACAGCTCTGACAGGTGTACTGTGGACTGTACTTAATGTACAGGATTTCTAATCTCAGAACTGGTTTAGAAACTGGTTAATATTTTATATATTTGAGAATGTGCCCAAACAATCCATATTTTCGGTTCAAGTAATTAAAGTTGTGTCCTCTTGAAGTAAATTTTTATCTAAATACATCTAAATAAAAAGTTATTTTTGTTAGGTTTGCTTCTGGGCCGTAACTGGAATCTGCACGTGCCCACCAGCTTCCCCTGGAGGATCAAAGGATTTAAGTCTTTCCAACAAAATCCTATTTTCTCATTCCAGTATCTTTGCAACCTAATGTCGTAGACCTTAGTAATTCAAACTATGAACTCTATTAGATCAAATCATTTAAGTTTGAAATTTAAAAGTATTGAACCATCAGGTTTCAAAGGTATATTAGAAAATTTGAGTTTGTGGCAAAATAAGTGTGAAATAAGTACTTTTTCACTGTGTAACAGTGCTTTACTCCCTTTGTTTTTTTTCGTGACCCCCCTACTTCCCCCCTTCCCATTAAAAAAGTTTCAGGTAAGGGCCTAATTGAGAATGCGTACCTTTAAACTTTTCTGTCAATGTTAGAAATGTGAGTTACAATGCAACGTATAAATGGTTTGTTTCTGATTTGTTTTGAATTCTAGAATTCTGTTTATGATCTTTATTAATGGAGTCAATAAAGTTTACACCTGGGTTTAATTTAATGCTCAATCTAAACTTGAGAGTTGATTTATCTAATCATGAAACATGAATAATAACAATACAAAATTTAATTAAGCTTTAAGAGACTACACTGACGTAATTAAATAGATCCAGATTGCATTCATTTTTGAAGTCTGCAGTCGATGTATTCTTACAAACTTGTACTTATTGTAGTTCTTGCAAGTTCTCGTTTTTAGCTTTAGTTTTCAAAAAGTTATTGTCAAATTTCTTATCAATCCTTTTATCCCTTTAAAGTCCGGGGGGGNATATGTATAGACTGGAGAGGGGGGGTCTGAATCTAAATTTGTATAGACTGGGGGGTGTTCCGTTAACTTTAATGGAACACCTAGGAACAACTAGGGAGGTTGAAAAAGAGTTCATAAAATGTGAAAATATTTGTTTCTGTTTTGACAAATAATTACATGTTACGCATGTATTTGCATCCATTTTATCATGGGCTTTTAAAATATAATTCTTAGATCTGTAGCTTTAACAAAGTTAAAGCGTATTTTAGATGTTTTACACATACCGTCCTTTTTAATATTTCTGTACTGTTAATATGCTTTAATAAATAAAAATGTCAAGGTGATAAAAGTCAAAAATAAGAGTGCAATAGAGAAAAAGAAAACTGTTTAGGGTTAATTGAATATTCTGGATTTGGTTGAATTTGCTTGCTAAAATATGAATGAATGCCTTGAATGAGCTCCAGGTGTGTAATAACCGATTAAAAAGAGTAAATTTTACCCTGGGGAAAAATAAAGAAGGATGGCTAAAGAAGAAAAACAATGAATTATAAAATGTAATTTTCATAAAAATTTTTATCTTTGTTTTACAGACATTTCTAAAAACTAAAAAAGATTTAAGTTTTCAAAAAGGTAATAAGCATAGAGTAATAAAACGGAGAGGTAAAGCTTAGCTCAGATGTATACAACCGACCTCCCTATTTATTAATTAATAGAGTGGTCGATTGTATACATCACGATATATTTACGAATCTTACACTGTACACTTGAATATAGTGTGATCGTATTTCTTTGGGGTGGTTTAATGTAGATATTTGAATATTAGTTTTGATAATTAGAAAGACACTTAATATGAATTGTAAACACAGGATTGTATACTACAGTACATTCAAGTTCAGTTGTTTGTTTATTTTAATAAAGTATGACTAAATATTGCATCGTGAAAAAGTGAAGAAAAAAAAATAATTATTCTTGTAAAAATGTGAGTTTTTTCAAAACACCAAAAAATTGTGCATGGCTAGACCTTTTAAGGTTGGGAGACTTCAGAGAGTATATTCCTCAAAAGTTACATTTGCTCAAATTATTTTAAAGTAGGAGATATAAGTCAGGGGGAAAAAACAAGTTTGAAGAAAAATGCAACACCATTGCTCTCAACTTTTGGTGCGTTTATCTTTAACCCTATAAAGGCTGGGGGGTATGAATCTAAAGACTGGGGGGCGTCTAACGCCCCCCCCCCCTTAGAAAAGGCCTTAGCGAATAGGTATAGGGTTTAAATGAATGTTCATAGCCAAATTTTCAAGGCCAGCTTATTAAAATAAGATTAGATCGATAAAATTTATAGTGCTAGGGAGGGTCGAAAAAATGCAATAAAAAAGGTCGAAAAAATGTAAAAAATATTTGTTTTTGTTTCAAACAAATATCAAAGTGTGACACATGTTTCTACACCCATTTTTCAAGGGCTTTTTAAAAATATAGAACTGTAGCTTTAGTCATACAAAAGTTGGGCTATTTAGATTTCTTACATACTCCGGTTTTTTATCGCACCCTACCTTATGCATAAAAAAAATACAAAAAAAATCATTTAAATTTCTATTTTTGAAAAATAAAACAATTATTCAAAAAAATAGAGAGGGAGCCAAACGCCCCCCCCCCCCCCAGCCTGTTTAGGGTAAAGAGCTCCAGGTCTTCATCGTTGTTTCATCTTTTGTGGGTAACCCTGCATACACTGTCATGATTATAATAAAGAGTTGAAGAGAAAAAACAATAAAAATGTTTGAAATAAGAATGTTTTAAGTTAAATTCATGGCCTATAAACTTAATATTTTTGACATAACTTTTACAAATAAATTGAAAACCTACAAATTTGAAAATTGTCAAATGTTTGCAGTCAACATCATCTTTAAATAAAGAAAGAAAAACTAAAAATTTGTCAATTCCATAAATTCCCCCTTAGAAATACGATCACTCAATATACAAGTGTACAGTGCTAGATACGTTAACATATCGTAATGTACACAACCGACCACTTTATTAATTAATTGATAGGGAGGTTGGTTGTGTACATCTGGTTTAAGCTTCGTTTTATTACTCTATGGTAATAAGACTAATTTTGGACTTTTACTTACTCGCCCTTGTTGACACTTTCTAGAAATTATACAATAACGTAACACCTTTTACCGCCTTTTTACGTTACATTACCGAACCATGATTGAAAAGCGGGATGTTTATTTAATAATGTCCCTTTGGAACATCCTACTCCGTTTAACAAGATTTGGGAACCATTGGTTAAAGTTAAATTTTCTTATATTCCAGCTGTAAATTAGGTGTAAATAATTCTTTTTTAAATTCTGTCCGTTAAAGCGCCGAGTCGTTAATGTCATCTTGGAATGATTGTTTGAAAATCTCTTTGTGGATTTCCAAACCAAACCTTTAAAATTGACGTCATATATTTTCATACATCAAAAGAATAATATAAATATATAATATAAATTGTAAATATTGAGACTCACTTGCAATATTGTTGCCAGTCCCTTAAATCCGATGACAGCAGCTGGTTAGCCAAACAACGGGTTTGCAAATTTTATCCTTTTATTTTAATTAAAAAAATTAGTATTTGGAATTTTGGTTAAATTTTTTCAAATTTTGCTCAGCTTAAACTAATATTTATTTTTCACTAATTAGAAAGTTTAACAAACTTTTTCAGAAAATAAGGAATCACTTTTCAAAAAAGAAAAAAGTATTTTTTTATTTTCCGGTTAAACTTGATTTAAAACTAGACTGTTTTACATTTCCTTTTTTAATTTAATTAATGATGTATGTTTTTGTTAAATGTACAACTTTATAAATATTTTCCTAATATTCTGTATTGTTGATTTTTCCACCTCTTTTATTTTATTAATAATCGAAAGAAGTACAGGATAAGCGTTTGAATCTGATACCCTCTTTAGTATTTATTATTTCATTGTTTATTGAGTGTTTATTTATTCTAAAGTTAATAACAAAATACAACTAAATATTTATTTGCTGGATTTTTAGGATTGTAAATTAGAAACAGAATGACTTGGCAAACACAAGGTTTAATTCCCAAGAGACTTTCTATATACACTATTCCTTTAATTCATCTATACACTATTTAATTCATCTATACACTATTTCTTTATTTCATCTATACACTATTCCTTTAATTCATCTATACACTATTCCTTTCATTCATCTATACACTATTTCTTTAATTCATCTATACATTATTCCTTTAATTCATCTATACACTATTCCTTTAATTCATCTATACACTGCTCCTTTAATTCATCTATACACTATTCCATTAATTCATCTATACACTATTCCTTTAATTCATTACACTATTCCTTTCATTCATCTATACACTATTCCTTTCATTCATCTATACACTATTACTATTTCTTTAATTCATCTATACATTATTCCTTTAATTCATCTATACACTATTCCTTTAATTCATCTATACACTGCTCCTTTAATTCATCTATACACTATTCCTTTAATTCATCTATGCACTATTCCTATAATTCATCTATACAGTGTTCCTTTAATTTATCTAAACCTTATTCCTTTAATTCATCAATACACTATTCCTTTACTTCATCTATACACTATTCCTTTAATTCATCTATACACTGATATCTGAATCTCTCCAGTGGAATTTTAAACCCACAGGAAGGATATCTGAATCCCTCCAGTGGAATTATAAACCCACAGGAAGGATACCTGAATCCCTCCAGTGGAATTATAAACCCACAGGAAGGATATCTGAATCCCTCCACTGGATGTATAAAACCCCTGGAATGACATCTGAATCCCTCCAGTTGAATTATAAACCCCCTGGAAAGATATTTGAATCACTCCAGTGGATTTATAAACCCCCTGGAAAGATATCTGAATCACTCCAGTGGATTTATAAACCCCCTGGAAACATATCTGAATCCCTCCAGTGAAATGGAAATCACCCTGCGTAAAGTTTAAATTGTAAAAAGCATTTTTTCAGACACCTCCAGTGAAAATGAATTTCCTCCGGTGGTCTCCAGTGGAGTCAAAATCTTACTACGAACTTCCATGACTCCACAATATGCTACATTCTTAGTTCAGCTACTATACATTGCCGGTCACTCCCTTCAAATATCATTTTACTGCCAGGAGAAGTCTAATTAGGAAAGTTTAAACAAAATTATTACTTAAAAATCCGTCAACATAATCTTAGCATTAAGAAATTTGAAAAATACACTTCATAATACACTTTTAGGTGTTGATGTTAGTTTGTAAACAAAATATGCGTTTAAAGATGAGGATGGGGTGGGGGGTCTAGTAAATTAAGGAATGAGAACGAGGGGGGTCGGGGTTGGGGTTGTTAAAGCAGGGATAGTTAAAAGGGGAAATAAACTATTGTTATGACCCCCCCCCCTCCTCCCTAATCTGGAAGAATAAGTACAAAGCATTTATAAGGGTTAATACAGCAGAATTGTGCAATGATGCCTTAAACCAACAATTCTCTGCACTCCACATAGACTTTAGTACACTTTAGTACACTTTAGTCACTTTAGTACACTTTAGTACACTTTAGTTTCACTTTAGTCACTTTAGTACACTTTAGTACACTTTAGTACACTTTAGTACACCTTAGTACACTTTAGAACACTTTAGTACACTTTAGTACACTTTATTACATTTTAGCACACTTTAGTACACTTTAGTACACTTTAGTACATTTTAGCACACTTTCTTCATTCTGATTACTTGGCCTTGTAATGTATTGCTAGAAACCCTAATTAATCCACTTTATTAAAACAATTGTTCAGTGAATGTTAATTAGAGTTTAATGAGAACTAATTTCAATTAACCATAATTGATAAAGAATATTACTAGATTGGTGAAATAAATACAATTGTATTTAATAATAATATATCTACTTAGGTTTCATTCAAAAACTATAACACAATCATTTCGAACGAGTTTTAGGTCGTCATTAGAATCTCATCCACTGTGGGTAACTCTGGATGGTCGGACTACCATGAACAATGTATTTGAGTAAGTACAGGGTGTCCCACGAAACATGACAGTAGTAAGTCGAATTGAAGGTCTTTTCAATAATAAGCGGAATTTATTCGTAAACCTAATTTTAGAAGTAAAATTTTAAAGTCCATAATTACAAAATACCCCTATAGTATTGTTGACTTTAAAAGTCACTATAATAAAATAAAGAGATCTAAAATGGATATTTCTAACATTTATTTAAAAAAACGAGTGTTTTGAAATATTTGCATTTAAGACGGAGTTAAAATTGGTTGATTTAGAAATTAACAAAGGAATTAATGATGGATATTTGATGATACTTCATGGGAGTGTTGTAGAGCTTCATGTTGGTGGAGCAGATCAACAGGAACTGGGATAACAGGGCTTATCAATGGAAATAAGGCAATGCAACTCGAGATAGTGGAAACTTCGGTCAGAGCCGTGCACAAGTTTCCTAAGTGAGCTTCTCAAGAAGTTAATAGGGAGATCAGAGGTATAAGCACACCTGCTGCCAGCTCAGTATCTGCATCGTCAGCATGAAGGAGTCAAGAGGCTCCCTGTGTCGGAGCTGTTACCAGCCCAACTCTCCTAACCTGACTGACTGGGATGTGTTATAGAGGGGTGAGGCGGGGAAAGAAGGAGCGAGGGTTACATGTGTGTACTTCATGGCGGAAATGGATCTTGTGTACACACGCATCTTGAGAAAAGGCTACGGCATTTGAGTCGGAAACATCGTCTTCCTTATATTTCGAATTTGT